>NC_058406.1:94079183-94379183 GCF_002201575.2 Neomonachus schauinslandi | reverse complement strand
AAAATTAAAAATAAATATAAACATGAATAAAGGAAAGAATATAGCACGAGTGGCTATATTAATATCAGATAAAGTAGGCTTCAGAGCAAAGAAAATTATCATAGGCAGGAAGGGACATTATATAATGATAAAAGGATCAATCCACCAATAAGACATAGATAGTAGTCCTAAGCGTGTATGAACCAAACATATGTGAAGCAAAAACTGACAGAACTGAAAGGAGAAATAGACAAATCTGGTTATAGTTCAGTACTCCTCTCTTAACAACTGATAGAAAAACTCAATGGAAAATCGGCAAGAATATAGGATAACTCAACACCACCATCAACCAACAGGATCAAATCGATATTTATAGAACATTCCAATCAACATCACAAGAACACACATCTTTTTTTTCAAGTGTTGATGGAACATATACTGAGATCAGTTATATTCAGGGCCACAAAACAATCTCAAACATCTAAAAGAACTGAAATCATACAGAATGTATTCTCTGACCACAGTGGAATCAAACTAGAAGTCAATAACAGAAAGATAACAGGAAAAGGTCCAAACACTTGGAAACTAAACTACATTCTTCTAAATAATCCATTGAGTGAAAGAGGGAGTTTCATGGGAAATTTTTAAAAAAACACACATTGAACTGAATAAAAATGAACACATTGACATTTGTGGGACAGAGCTACAGCAGTTTTGAGGGGAAAGTTTATAGCACTCTAAATGCAAACATTTGAAAACAGCAAAAGTCTCAAATCAACAATCTGAGCTCCCACTTTTAAGAATCTAAGGGAGGAAAAAAGCAAAATAAACCCAAAGAAAAGAGAAGGAAAGAAATAGTGAGCAGAAATCAATGAAATTGAAAACAAAAACTGTGGAAAAAGAGCCAAAATGATCAATAAAGTTGACAAACCTCTATGAAGACAGCTGAGGAAAAAAGAAGATAGAAATGACCAATATCAGGAGTGAAATGGGAGAGCCCTAGAGTCTCTGCAGATATCAAAAGGATAATAAAGGAATATAGTATGAACTGGACACATCTACACTTGACAACTTAGACAAAATGGATTACTTCCTCATGAAATACAAACTACCATAGCTTACTCAACATGAAATAAATTATTTGAATAGCCCCATAACAGTCAAGGAAATGGAATTCATAATTTAAAACTCCCAAAAAAGAAATCTCTAGACCCACATAATTTCACTTGAGTATTCCAACCAAATAGTTAGGGAAGAATTACCATGAATTTTATACAATCTATACCAGAAAATAGGAGGAGGAAACACTTTCCCCATTCATATTTTCTGTTGTGGTCAAATATATCATTGTATCACAGTGGAAAAAATTACCTCCTTAACCATTTTTAAGTGTATAATGCAGTGGCAGTAAGTACCTTTGCTATATGCATAACCATCACTACTATTTATTTCTAGAAATTTTTCATCATCCTAAACAGAAACTCTCCATGCCCCCTACCCCAACCCCTAACAACTTCTATTCTAATTTTTGTCTCTATAAGATTGCTTATTCTAGGTACATCATATATGTGGAATCATGTATTTATTCTTTTGAATCTGGCTTATTTCATGTGGCATGTTTTTAAGGTTCATCTATTTTTTTTTAGTATGCATCAGAATTTCATTCCTTTTTATGGTTGTATAATATTCAATTGTGTGTATATCCCATATTTTGCTTATTCATTCATCCACCAATTGATACTTGAATTGTTTCCACCTTTTGGTTACTGTGAATAATGCTGCTATAAAAATTGTTGTACTGGGGCGCCTGGGTGGCTCAGTCGGTTAAGTGCCTGCCTTCGGCTCAGGTCACGATCCCAGGGTCCTGGGATCGAGCCCTGCGTCAGGCTCCCCGCTCAATGGAGAGCCTGTTTCTCTCTTACCCTCTGCTGCTTCCCCTGTTTATGTGCTCTCTCTCTCTCTCAAATAAATAAATAAAATCTTTTAAAAAAATCGGTGTACCAATATTTGTTGAAGTCCCTACTTTAAATTCTTTGGGGTATATACCCAGAAGAATCCAGGAATTGCTGGATCATACAGTAATTCTAGGTTTAGTTTTTAAAGGTAGTGCCATACTGTTTTTTACAGCAGCTGCAAAATTTTACATCCCCACTAGCAATGCACAAGAGTTTCAATTTCTCCACATCCATGCCACCACTTGGTATTTTCTGGTTTGGGGGTTGTTTTTTTTTTTTTTTCTAGATAATAGCCATCCTAATGGGTGTCAAGTGGTATCTCATGGTTTTGATTTGCATTTCCCTAATGATTAATTGATGTTGAGCATCATTTTTGTGTGCTTATAGGCCGTTTGTATATCTTCTTTGGACAAATGTATATCCAAGTCCTTTGCCTATTTTTTTTCAAAATTTTTAAATTGTGGTAAAGTAGGGGCACCTGTGTGGCTCAGTCAGTTGAGCATTGACACTTGGTTTTGGCTTGGTCATGATCTTGGGGTTGTGGGATCAAGTCCAGTTGGGCTTGTGCTTAGCACGGAGTCTGCTTGGGATTCTTTCCCTCTTCCTCTTCCTCTGCTCCTCCCCCCATTTGCATGGGTGCATGCATACATGCTCTCTCCCTAAAATAAAATCTTTTTTAAAATTGTGGTAAAATATACATAAATTTAACCACCTTAATTAATTCTATGTGCATAGTTCAATGGTACTATGAACATTCATATTGTTGTGCAATTATCACCACCATACATTTCCAGGACTCTTTTTATCTTGAAAAACTGAAACTTTATACCTGTTAAATAATAGTTCCCCAATCCTTCTTCCCCTCCCCCCATCTTTGGCAACCATTATTCTACCATTTGTATCTATGAATTTGAATACTCTAGGTACGTCGTATTAGTGGGATCACATGATATTTGTCCTTTTGTGTCTGGCTTATTGCACTTAGCATAATGTCCTCAAGGTTCATCAATGTCATAACATGTCAGAATTTCCTTCTTTTTTAAGGCTGAATAATATTCCATTGTATGACACACTTTGTTTCTCCATTCATCCATTGGTGAATGGGGGTTTACTTCTACCTTTTGGCTATTGTGAATAATACTGCTAAGATCATGAGTGTGTAAATATCTTTTTGTATTCCTGTTTTCAGTTCTTTGGGGTATATATGCAGAAGTGGAAATGCTGGGTCATATGATAATTTTTTTTTTTTAATATTTATTTAAGTAATCTGTACACTCAACATGGGGCTCGAACTCACGACCCTGAGATCAAGAGTCACATGCTCTTCTGACCAAGCCAGCCAGGTGCTCCTCACATGATAATTCTGTGTTTAATTTTTTGAGGCACTGCCATACTGTTTTTTACAGCAGCTACACCATTTTACATCCCTACTAGCAATATACAAGGTTCCAATTTCTCCATATCCTTAGCAACTATTTTTGTTTGCTTATTTATGGTAACCATCCAATGGGTATAAAGTAGTATCTCATTGTGGTTCTGGTTTGTATTTTTCTGATTAGCAATGGAGAGCATTTTTCACGTGCTCATTGGCCATTTGTATATCATCTTTTGAAAAGTGTCTATATATAAGTCTTTTGCCCATTTTTGAATTGGGTTTTTGTTGTTGCTGTTGTTGAGTCTTAGGAGTTCTCTGTATATTCTGGACTGTTGTTTTTATCATGAATTTTTTCAAATGCTTTTCTTCTGCTTCAACTGACATTCTCATGTGAGGGTTTTCTCCTTTATTTTATTAATGTGGTGTATTATGTTGATTGATTTTTGTATGTTGAACAATCCTTGCATTCTGGGAATAAATCCCACTTTGTCATGACATATAATCCTTTTAATATGATGCTGAATTCAGTATGCTAGTATTTGGTTGAGGACTTTGCATCAATAATCATAAATGATACTGATCTATAGTTTTCTTTTTCTTGTAGTATCTTTGTCTGGCCTTGGTATCAGGGTAATGCTGGCGTCATAGTATGACTTAGCAAGTGTCAACTTTTTGGGAGAGTTTGTGAAAGACTGGTATTAATTCTTCATTAAATGTTTGGTAGAATTCACTAATGAAACCATCTGGTCCTGGCTTTTCTTTGTTGGAAGGTCTTTTGATTACTGATTCAGTCTACTTACTAGGTCTATTCAAATTTCCTATTTCTTCCTGAGTCAGTTTGGTTGATCATGTGTTTCTAAGAATTTGTCCATTTCATCTAGGTTGTACAATTTGTCGGTGTACAATTGTTCACATTATTGTCTTATAATACTTTTTATTTCTGTAAAATTGGTAGTAACATACCCACTTTTATTTCTGTAATTTGAGATTTTGGTAATTTGAGTCTTCTCTCTTTTTTCCTTAGTCAATCTAACTAAGGTTTGTCACTTTTATTGAACTCTTCAAAGGATCAATTTTTGGTTTTGTTGATTTTCTCCATTGTTTTCTTAGTCTCTATTTCATTTAGCTCTGCTCTAATCTTTAATATTTCCTTCCTTCTGCTAGCTTTTGGTTTAGTTTGCTTTTTTTTCTAGTTCCTTAGGTGTAAAGCTAAGTTATTGATTTGAGATCTTTCTTCTTTTTTTATTTAAATTCAATTAATTAACATATAGTGTTGCACCCAAGATCTTTCTTTTTAAGAGTAGGCATCTATAGCTATAAATTCCCTCTGAATATCACTTTCACTATATCTCATACATTTTGGTATGCTGTGTTTTTGTTCATTTTTCAATATTTTCTAATTTCTTTTGTGATTTCTTCTTTGACCCATTAGTTGTTTAATTTACACACATTTGTGAATTTTCTAGTTTTCTTTTTGTTATTAATTTTTAGTTTCAATCCATTATAATTGGAAAAGATACTTTGTATGACTTCAATATTTTAAAATTTAGTAAGACTTGTTTTGTAAAGAAGATGTGGTCCATATATACAATGGAATATTACTCAGCCATCAGAAAGGATGAATACCCAACTTTGACATCAACATGGATGGGACTGGAGATTATGCTAAGTGAAATAAGTCAAGCAGAGAAAGTCAATTATCATATGGTTCCACTTATTTGTGGAACACAAGTAATAGCATGGAGGACATTAGGAGAAGGAAGGGAAAAATGAAGGGGGCAATCGGAGGGGGAGACGAACCATGAGAGACTATGGACTCTGAGAAACAAACTGAGGGTTTTAGAGGGGACGGGGGTGGGGGGGATGGGTTAGCCCAGTGATGGGTATTAAGGAGGGCACGTATTGCATGGAGCACTGGGTGTTACATGCAAACAATGAATTGTGGATTACTACATCAAAAACTAATGATATACTGTATGGTGACTAACATAACATAATAAAATAAAATTTAAAAAGAAAAGACTTGTTTTGTGGCCTACCATATGGTCTATCCTGTGCAATGTTCCATATAAGTTTGAGAAGAATTGTGTATGTTGTAACATGGAGTGTTCTATATGTGCTGTTAGATTTAATTGGTTTATGGTGTTGTTCATGTCTGTCCTCTATTTCCTTAGTGATCTTCTGTCTGATCTATCCATTACTGAAAGTGGGGTATTAATATCTTATCAGTTTACCCGACCTGCTGTAACAAATATCACAAACTAAGGAGGACTTAAAACAAATTTATTTTCAGGGCCTCTGAATGGCTCAGTCGGTTAAGCATCTGCCTTTGGCTCAGGTCATGACCCCAGGGCCCTGGGATCGAGCCCTGCATCAGGTTCCCTGCTCAGTGGGGAGCCTGCTTCTCCCTCTCCTGCTCCCCCTGCTTGTGCACTTGTATACTCTCTCTTTGTCAAATAAAAAAAAAAAAAATCTTAATCTTTAGATGCAACACACTTCATAAAACTGGTACTTCTTAAAAAAAAAAAATTATTTTCTCATAGTTCTGGAGGTAGGAAGTCCAAAATCAAAGTGTCAGCAAGGCCATGCTTTCTCTCATAGCTCTAGCAAGAGTCTTCCTTGTCTCTTAGTTTCTGGTGTTTGGCAGCAATCTCTGGCATTCATTGGTTTGCGGATACATTGCTCCAGTCTCTGTCCCCATCATCACATGGCATTCTCCCTGTATGTCTCTGAGTCTCTGTTTTATTTTTTTATAAGGACACAGTTATTGTGATAGGGCCCACCTCAATCCAGTATGACCTCATCTTGACTAATAACATCTGCAAAGACTCTATTTCCATATAAGGTCACATTCACAGATATCAGGGATTAGATTTCAACATATCTTTTTGAGTCATAATTAAACCCATAATAGGTGGAATCTTACAATGGCTGATGACATTTAAAAAATATATTTAAACATTTCTAAAATCAGGATATATTTTACAAATTGGTGGTATCTAAGATTCTACATAACATATTCGATAATGTGATAATTGCTATGAAGAAAAAAAGAGAGTGACTGACAAGTATGTGGGAGTATGATTTTAGGTTGAGTGGTCAGAGAAGGTTTTCTTATGCAGGTGACATTTAAGTATAGCATAATTACTTAGAAAGAGCCAGTTATGGAAAATCTGGAGCAAGAGTATTTTAATCAGAGGGAATAGTAAGTGTGAAAGGCTGGAATTGGAAACAAGTTTGGTATGCTTAAGGAAAGGCAAGAAAAACAGTATAGCTAGAGCATGGTAAGGAAGAAAGAGGTAGAACAAGGTAAGTATGAGGACCTAATAAGCACTTACTAATTTAAGATTTGAGATGATGTAATTTCTGAAGGTAGATTGTTCATAAGAATAAAGGTACCCCTAAAGACATGTTAAAACTCCCACATTTAATACTATAAGCAAACACTTTCTAGCTTCTGTAACACTATTATTAATCCTTTATTTGGATCCCTTGATCTTGATATGTGAACAAGTTCTTATTGGGCTCAATATTTTGGAAACTCATCTCTTTCATGAATGATTTAAAATCTTTAGGTTTCTGAAAAATAATTTCTCAACTTTTTGAATGTTAAAATATCTCATTGCCATTTCTTCACTGAAAACCAGTGTCTTCCTTATTTCTCTTGAAGATTCAAGCACAGTATTCAGTTCTTGAGCAAAATCCCACTCTAGAAACAGAGTCTGATTCTCCTAATTTACCAAAAAGGTGAGTACAGTTTTACACACCCCAATGTTGTCTAGTTATGTCAGGGTGGGGGGCAAATCTCATGCTTCTAACTCATTGTGATGCTAAGAAGAGACCTCTTTGGGCTGCGGTGTCATCATTACTTTCTTTTTGTTTCAGTGGCATAAGAGAAGCAAATCGGATGAAGCAACAGAACAAACCAAGGCTAAGGGTGAAAAGTGCACAAGCTTCTTCCTTTGACCTCAGGACTTCTTTCATAAGTGAAAAGGAAGGGTTAGTTTTGCACCCTACTGAACAGAGCAGTGCTTTTGACTTTTTGGAGCTAAATTGTAGTTGTAACAAAAATGCTGATACAACCACGAATTGGGAGACAAAGGCGTTTGCAATAGCTGGGGAGTCTCTTCAGAAGCATCAAAGTTTAGACTGGAGCGCCATTTTGTTTGGAGTGTGTCCAAATTCTAAATCTGCTGATGTAGCAGGAAGGTATTTTAATTCAAAGGGGCCAATAATGCGGACCAAATCAACTCCCTTTGAGCTGATACAACAGAGAGACACCAAAGAGCTGGACATCAAGGAAAATGTTTCTTGTTTGGAACCTCAACCCCACAACTCTTGTCTTGAGCAGGCTCAAAGAGCAAGGCATGTTTCTTCAGCAGAACTCAATGATTCACTGCCATCTGGCTCTCAGCCCCAAATGTGCAAGGCCCCTGATGCAAAGAGGCAGGACTCTCAGGCTCTTAATGCATATTCTTACATGTCTTTAGAAGATCCTTATTTCTTATCATTGTCTCCAAGTAGTGCTGGTTCTAAGATGTCTCTTGATTTACCTGAGAAGCCAGATGGAAATGTTTTACCTTGTTCCCCATTGCCAGCATCTTCTACAACCCTCTTTTCTTGTTACAATTCACGTGATTCTTTAGCATTGAGTCCTCCAACTGATTACCCCCAACGGAACCCAGAGACAGAGGTAGTAGGTAAGTTATTTTTAGAAGTTTATATGGCATTTTAGATTTCACTCTGTTTCTATAGATTTGGTTTCTTCTTATGCTCCCCCTAGTCTTTCTCTGCTTCTTTCTCCTTCTTCCTTCTCCTCCTCAAAGAAATAAATTCCAGAAGGGTTTTCCTGATGTGATAAGTTAAAAAATAGCAATAACAAACATGTAATCATTGATGAAACTATGCCAGTAAGAGTGCCTCTAAAGAAGGCAGTCCCCATTCCTCTGGATGTATATCAGAGGTCCACAATTTACCCTTGCTATGCAGAAGCAACTTCCAAGGGAACAGCAGGAAGGATTTGATCCACAGCACCACGTGGTCATTCAGGGCTTTTATTGCTCAACCATATGGCTGCACTGAGTTGAACAGATCTCTAAGCACTGAATTCTCTTCCTGCAGGAGTTGGAAGAGGAGGACCTGATTTCTTCCCATTTTTGTGTAATAATGTAGTAGATGAGAATGTGTATTTAGTATTCTGTGTGGGACTTTCATCTTATATTCACCTTTACGTTCATACTTTTTCACCTTTATAATCCTGGATTTTTGCATATTATGCATATTGTTTTTCTTTTATTGAGTGGTTTGAAAGTAGAAGTAAATACTCTGCTAGAGATGGTTACAATAGCTTGATATGGAAGAAGGTGAAGAGCAAGTTTAACTCTCCAGATATATTATCAGAAATTTATAAGTAACATTTTACCTGAATAGGAAGTAGAGAAAGTTTTTTTTTCTATAACATTATTTATTGTACAGCGTTTCTTAGTAGACAGATGTGTGGATGTGTAGTTTGTTACAAAAATATCTTATCTGGACCTAGTTCCTTCTTTATTTTATATTCTTTGATCTTGTTTTATAATTTAAAGGATTATTTTTTTTAAGATATCCACAATACCTTAAATTTCTCTGAGCATCATCTTTAAAAAAAAAAACAAACCAGCAAATCCCGGCTTTAGGTATTGTAACATCGTTGACATGTTGCCACCTGGTGGCAGTTTCTTATAATAGCATTTGAATTTTTCTATAAAAATTCTGAATTTTTTTGTAGAAAAATAGAAAACCTTGATATGCCATTGTTTTGTAAAAAGGAAAAACATCCACATTCTTCAGTGTAGAATGAAGAAGAGATAATAAAATCTTTATACTTCTACCTACTCTGTAACTGAATCCTTGGCATATTTCAAAATGCTTTACCATGCTTTATTGTATATTCTATATAAAACAAAAAGGTTATATAGAAAACAATTCAAAATCTCCCGAATTAATATAATGTTTTATATTCTGTTAACTGGTACTCAGTGACTTGATCAAAATACTTTGGAGCCTTTAAAAGAAATAATAAATTTTGAAGAAGCAGGAAAGCCTCCTGGGTTTGCAACTTAAAATGGGAGAATTTATTTTGCTTTTTCCTTGAGGAAACACATACCAGCTTAAGTATTGTAATGATGCCTGATGGACTTTACATCAAGATTAGAATATAAGAATTTCCTTTGGTGGGGCGCCTGGGTGGCACAGTGGGTTAAGCATACTGCCCTTGGTTTTGGCTTAGATCGTGATCTCAGGGTCTTGAGATTGAGCCCCATGTACAACTCCATGCTCAGCATGGGGTCTGCTTGAGATTCTCTCTCCCTTCCACTCATGCTTGCTCTCTCTCTCTCTCTCTCTCCCTCAAATAAATAAATAAATCTTTTTTTTTAAAAAAGAATTTCCTTTGGATTTTTCTAATGAAGAATTATGGTTATATTTCTGGCATTTTGGATAGCAACTTCTCCAAGGATAGATGATGAAGTCCCCCCTCCACTTCCTGAACGGACACCTGAATCTTTTATTGTGCTGGAGGAAGATGGTGAGTGCAGTTCAGTAAGTGTAAAATAAAGTGGATTAACTAGAATACTCCTCAGGTCCTGTCAATGTTCTGTGTGCTATTGCTGAGTAACATTTGCATTGTTCTAACAGAATTACAACACTCCTAAGAATTGGACCAAATGTACTTTCTTCCAGGAGAATTCCCACTGAATGTTCCCAAATCCTTATCTTCAGCTGTGGAGGCAAAAGTTGGAGCATCACTAGAATGGAGTGGAACATCTGAGTCAAAGACATCTGATGACACTGTGAGACTCAGACCAACTAAGGTCCATAACTATTTTTTCTTTTTTTTTCCTACTCATCTGGATTCGACAGACCATAATCCTACTCCTTGTATTTTTAACACCTATCACTCAATAACTACTAAGCAGGTACTCCTTATAAAACAATGTGTTAGAGGATGTGGGGAGAAGACAATGGATAAAACACAATTCTTGCCCTTAAGAAACTTTCAAGTTGGAAGTGACTAAGGAAGGCTTAGTGAAAGAGGAAATATTTGAACTGGTTCCTGAAGGACAGTTAAGGTAAAAATAAATGTTTCATAAGTAGGTAGCCTGTTCATAGTAGTCATTTGGTAGGCTGTATTGTGTTCACTGCGATACATATATTGTAGAGAATGATTTTTTGAATGACAGATGTCTGTATTATTTAAGATAAACTTTTTGGAATAATGCTCCCCACTTCTGGAAGTAAAATCTATACTTCAATAATCTGTTATACATTTGTATATATTCTATGAACCAACTACCTTAAATTTTCAGAGATCAGAAAAGTAATTAACTAAACAAACATTTTAAAGTGCCTGCAATTGCAATGCTGGTAGGCAAATTTCTCTATCTTTTAAATTATACTTTTAATATATTAGTAGTTATTATTATTTTTAATAATATGCCCACATGTAATGGTCTTTATCTTAACAACTGCTAGAGCTAAGAACAATCACTCCTTCTCCAATGTCATGAAGTAATTTCAATTTCAACAGTTTACCTCCAATTAAATTTTCTGGGAAATGTTCTGAGTAGGAAGGAAATAAATAAAAAAAGGATTAGTTTAGGACCAATTGCCATGACATATAAAAATCACCATAAGGTTATGGCAGAAGATATTTGCAAATGATATATTCGATCAGGGGTTAATATCCAAAATATTTAAAGAACTTATACAACTCAACACCAAAAAAACCTAAATAATCTCTAATTTTAAAAATGGACAGAAGATATGAATAGACATTTTTCCAAAGAAGAAATACAGATGGCCAACAGACCTGAAAAGATGCCCATCACTAATCATCAGGGAAATGCAAATCAAAATCACAATGAGATATCACCTCACACCAGTCAGAATGGTTAAAATCAAAAACAAAAAACAAGTGTTGGTGAGGATGTGGGAAAACAGGAACCCTTGTGAACTGGTGGGAATGCAAACTGGTGCAGCCACTATGGAAGACAGTATGGAAGTTCCTCAAAAAGTTAAAAATAGAATTGCCATATGATCTAGTAATTCTACTACTGGGTATTTACCAAAGAAAACAAAAACACTAATTTGAAAAGATACATGCACCCCTATGTTTACTGCAGCATTCTTTATAATAGCTAAGATATGGAAGCAACTCAAGTGCCCATCCATAGATAATGGATAAAGAAGAAGATATGACATATATATGTATACAAGCAAACACACATATACTATACACATACATATCATGGGATATTATTCAGCCAAAAAAAGAATGAGATCTTGTCATTTGTGACAAATGGATGGACCTAGAGGGTATTATGCTAAGTGAGATAAGTCAGACAGAGAAAGACAAATACCATATGATTCACTTACATGTGGAATTTAAGAAACAAAACAAATGAGCAAAGAAAAAAGAGACAAACAGAAAAATAGACTCATAGTTATAGAGAACAAACTGAGGGTTAGCAGAGGGGAGGTGGGTGGGGGCATGGGTCAAATAGGTGAAGGGGATTAAGAGTACACGTATTGTGAACAGCACTGAGTAATGTATAGAATTGTTGAATCGTTACATTTTACACCTGAAACTAATATAACACTGTATGTTAATTCTACTTGAAGTTTAAAAAAATAATTTAAAAATATTAAAAATTCATAAGCTTTCTTTATAAAAAAAGGAAAAAAATAAATTTACAAAAAGAGAGTAAAGCACTCTAAGAGTTAAGGATGCTTTTTCTTAATTTAGTGTGCTTACAAATTAGGAAAAATAAGGTCAACATTTCATAACTATCTCTATAACTATATGAAATATGCTTTCAAAAATGCCTTTTATTGCTTTGAGTTTGTAAATTTGTGTACGTATTCTTTTTCCACTTTTCTCTTCTTTCTTTCTTTCAGAGTGTAAAACTCCGGAGTCCCAAATCAGGTAAAAAATTTCCCCTGGCTTTAGATGACATTTAGCCCTAAGAATTTATACTATAAGAATGACTCGTTAAGTTTAGAGTAATTCACCTCAGGAGATGGCATGGTTCCCATAATAGCTCCCACTATTTATTGGTTTATTTCTGAGTTTCCCAGGCTAGGGGTTTTGTTTTTTCAAGGGCAAGGAAAACACAGGATTTTAGAATTCTGCTCCTTGATACATAATCCTTAAAACAAACAAACAACAACAAAAAATCTATTTCAAATAGAATCTCTTAACACTTTGCAGCATTTCTATTTTATAGGTTTTACCATTGTTAGCAGTGTGATTCTTTTACTTGCTGTTGCTTCTCCAGTATTTTCTTGAGCTTTGTTTTTTTTTTTCTTAAGATTTTATTTATTTATTTGAGAGAGAGAGTGAGCTAGAGAGAGAGAGAAGAGCATGGGGAGGGGCAGAGGGAGAAGCAGACTGCCCGCTGAGCTGGGAGCCCAACACAGGGCTCCATCCTGGGACTCCTGGGACTCTGGGATCCTGACCTGAGCTGAAGGCAGATGCTTAACTGACTGAGCCACCCAGGTGCCCTGAGTTTTGCTTGTTTTATACATCAAATAACAACATCCACAGTTAACATTTATTGGGCACATATAGGTACTTTACATACATTATAACAGGTGGTAGTTGCCCTTAACATAATTATTCATATGAACATGTTATTCAAATTACATAGGTAGTTTAACATAGAGGTTAATGAGCTTTGGAGTCAGATAGGCTTTAATTCAAACCTTTAGCCTACCAGTAGTTATCAAAATGCATAACCTTGGTTAAATTATATACTTTCTCTATTGATTTTCCTCATTTATAATATGAGGATAATAGAACTTGTTTCTTAGAGGGTTTTTGTAAGGGTTAAGTGAGACAATGCTTATAAAGCTTTTAACACAGTGGTTGTCAAATAATAAGCTCTCATTAAATGTTACCTATTACAATTTTTAAAATCAGACAATTATTAAATGAGCCATTCCTAAGCAAGTTCTATATGCCTTATACAGTGTTAGAATAGTCAGGACATATAGGAAAAAGTACTGTTTAATGTTTATATTCAAATTGGGTAGGCAAAATTAATACTTACTTGGAACCATTAACTGATAATCTGCGTGGACTGATTATAATCACCAGGAGTCTGGAAAAAAAGGAGGTAACACTGGAGTGGTTAGGAAATGCTTCACTGAGTAGAAGAAAGAAATTTAAGAATATGGATAGACAGAGTAAAAAGGAGGGAATTCCAGGAACTGGGATCAGGGTAACATCGACTTAAAAGGTAGAAATAAGCTTGATGAGTATAGAGAAATGGTGAGTAGGTTAATTTAATTGCAATAGAGGATCTATTTCGGGAACTATGAAAAGTAAATTTGGATAAAATGTGGAAAGATTCTGAAGGATTTTAAAGTTAGGCAGATAAAATATCCAGGTCAAAGAAATCTATGTATAGAGAAAGCAGATTCATGGTTGCCAATCCAATCTGGAGGAAATGGGAAGTGACTGCTAAATGGGTATGGAGTTTCTTTTTAGGGTGATGAAAATGTTTTTGAAATAGTGGTCATGGTTGCACAACACTGTAAATGTGCTGTCATTAATCGCAAATTTTATTATGTGTATTCTATCATACACACACAGAGCTAGGCAGAAGAATTTAGACTTAATGTAATAAGTAATAAGCATTGTAGGTTCTTCATCAGGGGAGAAATAAGATGAAAGTGGTATTTTACATGAGAGAATATGGACTCTGAAAAACAAACTGAGGGTTCTAGAGGGGAGGGGGGTGGGAGGATGGGTTAGCCTGGCGATGGGTATTAAAGAGGGTACGTTCTGCATGGAGCACTGGGTGTTATACGCAAACAATGAATCATGGAACACTACATCAAAAACTAATGATGTAATGTATGGGGATTAACATAACATAATAAAAAAATAAAAAATAAAAAAAGATGAAAGTGGTATTTTAGAAAGATATTTGGCGGGATATCATTAACTGCAAGTTAGCTTTAGTTCTCAGTGTATTTTCTAACAGCAAACTGGAAGAGGATAAGCAACTTCAGAGTAGTTATCAAATATTTATTAAGTGCCTACTGTATACCAGGTATTATATAAGGTGCTGGAAATAAGGGTTGTACTTTACTTTTGCATATCACCTGGTGTATAAGAAAGAAACAAGAGAACTTGCTTTAGAGACAAATCCTAAGGCCTAAAGAACCCAAAGACCAAAGATAGGTGAAACTCTAGCACTGAGCCACATTTTCAGTTTCAAAAGACATTAATATAGTACGTAATTATACTCAGCACTGTATAATGAGATTATCATATACCCTTTGTATCTTTAGGACTTTATTGTGGGAAAATAGCTCTATTATTTAAAATTCTTTATATAATGGAAAATTCCAAACACATTTTAAGCCTACCATAATAACATTATCACACCAATGAAATTAACAATAATCCCTTAATACGATCTAATATCCAGAATTTATTCAATTTTCTCAAATTGCCTCAAAAATGTCTTTTTACAGTTGGTTTATATGCATCTGGATTCAAAGTCTACACACTGCATTTGGTTTATATATTTGTTAAGGCTTTTAAAATCTGTAACAGTTTTCCCTTCTTTTTATATTTCCTCATGCCATTTATTTGTAGAAGAGCATGGGTCATTTGTCCTAAATACTGTGAATATTCTGGATTTTTGTTGTTTATATTCTCATGGGTTTATTTATTAACATGTTACGCTATCCCCATAGGATTCTATGTAAAATGGCAGTTAGAACCAGAAGCTTGATTAATTTCAAGTTCAATTTCTTTGGAAAATTACTTTCCTAAAGGAGTACAAGTTTTTGATGCATCACAGACTGATTGGCTAAAAAGCTAGAACAACAAAAAATTCTTGAGGCTGCAGTTATTGTTCAGATTACTTTTTATTTGCTTGTTGTAGGTTAATATTGAAAAGTTGGAACAGTTATACAACACCAAAAAGGGGTTTTGACTTCTAACTTTTAATTGATGGATTTTTGTTTTGTTTTCTTTTGTTGTCTGCTCTTCTTATCACAGATCTACATCAAGATCGTTCTTCTCCCTCGCCACCTCCACTCCCAGAAAGAACCCTGGAGTCCTTCCTTCTTGCTGATGAGGATTGTAAGTGACCAGTATATTCCTCTCAAAAAAGCTATAAAAATGAGACTTCTAAAAGATTAACAAAAAAGTAGGACCTAAATGGTAAAGGTATAAAGAATGATTAAATGAGATAAAAATAATACATTAAAAAAAACCCACAGTGTATTGTAAAAATAATACATAAAAAAGCCAAGCTAAGAATTACTGAATATATAACTATATATATCCCAAAGGCTTAACAAGCTATACAACAAAATATTTTTTTTAAAGGTATGCAGGCTCAGCCTATAGAGACTTATTCTACTAGTTGTCCTAATACCATGGAAAATTCAACATCTTCAAAACAGACATTGAAGACTCCTGGAAAAGGTTTCACAAGGACTAAGGTAAAAAAGATGGGAGTTTTAAGAAACATGCCAGAGTCTTTTCGTTTTTGAAGGTGTTTACACCCTCCACCTCTCCCCTGCTGCCAGAATCAAGATGGAAATTAGATTATAAGAAGAGCTGATTGCAAACAACAAGACTGTTAATCATTAGGGTAACTGTTTAAATAAGTCATAAATCATAGTATATGCATATAATGAAATACTAGATAGTTAAAAAAGGAATGAGGACTCTCAGTGTATTTATTTATAATTTATTAACTTTTCCTTAAAAGGTAGAAAATATGATCTATATTTGTATTATATGTTATAAGTGACTCTGAAAGGATACATAAGAAGTGAACAATAATGGTTATCTGTGGAGGGAGGATCAGAAACTGGGTAGATGGAGAACAAAGATGGGAGCATTTTGACTACAATATTTTGAATTATAAATTAATGATTTATTTTTAAAAATTAAAAAAAAATTCCCCCCAAAAAGAATTTATTAAATATCTATTATATAGAAAAATACACTTCTGTTAGGTGTTAGCAAAGTAGAAATGTCCTAAAGGATATCTACCTGTCCTTGAAAAGAGGACAGTTAATCCACTGGAATAGAATGCCTATATGAGAAACAACATGAAGATATCAAAAAGAACAAAATACCATGGAACAGATTTAAAAAATACATGCCGAGGTATGTGAAGAAAAGAAGAAATATGGGTCGGTTCCTGGAAGAGATAAGTTAGGGACTTCACCATAAAGGAGGCAGAGTGGGTTTGCTGAATGGACGGAGAAGGAAGTAGCATGGTAACAGTATGGAGTGGACCTTAGTAAATTTAGTTCAGAGTATGATTGGCAGAAGTTCTTGGCTAGAGTGGGAATGGCTGCATATTACAGCTATCTTCGGAAGCCATTGTGGTTTCCAGAACGGTCCTAATAAAGAAGAAAAGTAGGAACTCCTTTTTTCTCTGATATTTTGATAGCACTACTTCTAAATACATAGAGTGATTCTTATGTGGATGGGAAAAAATAGCAAGATAAAATCAAGTGGAGACTTTGCACTGAATTAAAATAGCAAGATGGAAAAATAATTTTGTGCATTTGAAGGCTATTTTTAAGGAAATTAATCCTTTCGGCTGAAGTCTATATTTCTACTTGATTAAACTATTTTGGATTTCATAAGAAAACAAGAAAAAACTAACATTTTCCTTTTCATTTTTGTAGAGCTTGAAAATTTTGAGAAATGTGAAGAAGAGTAAGTTTCTTTTTACTTGTTTTTTAGAATATACATACACTTTAACAATTATGTAATTTTTCCTTATATAACCCCTCTGTGAAAACATTAACAATATTATTCCTATACAGAGCCTTGCTAGGGCCTTTTGTATCAGAACGATCACTCCCAGGCCTCGTAGCGTGTGAGGCTCCACAGTGCTAACATTGGAGGGGAATAAGGGGAGGGGGAGTTTCTGTGTAACAGACAGGAATAATAATATGATGTTTGGCACTTTCTATCCATTCTAAGATGCTGTCATACAAGTGTGTTATTTAATATTCCTAGCAATCTAACCTCAGATGTATTTTCTTTGAAAATAGTCACAGCAAAGCATATTGTGAAACAGATGTGTTGATTTAATGAAAGAAGCAAAGTATTGACACGTTTCCATTTTTGCCAAGTATTATTAGCCATAAGTCTGTTGCTTATTATTTTTGCTATATTGTAATGAAAAAAAAAAAAACTGAAAGACTCCTGAAACTGTGGGAAAATGATTATCTGAGAAATCCTTATTTAAAACTACAAAGTATATTAAAAAAATAGTGATATACTTTTTATGAATTAGATCCACTTGGTTAATCATCAAGGACCAAACAGCTATTTGGAATTATACTGGTGTTTTAGGGAGGGACAAAGAGTGCTGAGAAAACATAATTTATGGTATTGTCTATATAAGAAGGTTTATAGCTGAATCTTACCTATTTCTGCTAAGTTTTCTCTTCACTTCCCTGTCAATAAACTTGTGCTAGCCTGTTTTCATTGACAGTATACCTGATCTTAGAAGTGAAAGGATTTCTCACCTATGATGGCTAAAGTATGATTGGAAAATATACTCTTTCCTCTAATGTGAGTCAAAAGAGAATTTAAACATTTTAGAGAAAACTGTAGTATAAAACAGGGGAAATAAAATAGCCCAAAACAAAGAAGTGACTGACTTGAATAGCTAGCCAGGTTGGTTTGAACAGCTTAGCTAATGAAACACCGTTTTCTTTCTCTTTAAAAACAAAATATAACAAAACAAAAAAAACTTTTTTTTTTTTTATAGCCCCAACCCTATCTTGGGGATATCAAAGACACAGAAACTTCAGGTAAATTTAGGTTGGCATAGATTCAATATGTGGTGGGACTCTCAGAGATTCTGAATCTTATTTCTAAATAAGACCTCCCAGATCATTCTCTAGATCTAAGCTAATTTCAATTTCTCAGTTGCCTTCATCCTCTGGTCTTTTGTCCTTAAATGAAGAACAATATCTGGCCCTCAAAATATCCTGAAGCTTTAGATTTATCTGCCTATACTTGGGTATGTGTCCTCTTACCCTTCCAAATGGTTCATAACTCCTGAAGTCCAGATGTTCTCCCTTTTGCCTGGATCTCTAACTGGTCTGTAGTTAAAGCTGGTCCTACTTTCAATAAAATGAGGATTCTTCATCTGGTGTTTTAAGCTGGCATTTAAGCATAGTGTTATGCAATCACTGAATATTCATTGAGTGCCTACTATGTGCCAGGCATTCTGCAAGGCACTGGGTATATGATGGCAAACACAACAGGTATTGGGCTATGCCTTTGTGGAACTTAAGTCTAGTGAGGGATTCGGATATTAAACAATTCAGATACGTACATAATAACACATGGTGATAAATGCTGTGCAGGAAACCAAGAGGGTAACTATGAGACAAAATAACAAAGGGGATTTATTTTGGAAAGAGTGGTCCAGGAGGACCTTTCTAAGTGATGATTAAACCTGAGACATGTAGGAGTAGCCAGGCAGGAGACAAGTGGGGAGAGGAGCCCTCCGGATAGAGGGAACAGCATATGCAACAGCACAGAGGTGTGAGTTTGGTGTGTTGTAGGAGCTGAGAGGAAGCCATCATAGCTGCATCGTATTAAGAGGACAGAGCAATAAAGAGTGGCTGACAAGATGGTGGAGGTGGGGGAGAAGGTAGTTAAATCTTTACGGGTCATGTTAAGTAGTTTAGAGTTTATTCTAAGTGCAAGGGGAAGTCAGTCATTGAAGAGCTTTAGGCAGAGATGTTACATGATCTGTTTTTTAAAAAGACCCCTCTGGGGCGCCCGGGTGGCTCAGTTGGTTAAGCGACTGCCTTCGGCTCAGGTCATGATCCTGGAGTCCCGGGATCGAGTCCCGCATCGGGCTCCCTGCTCGGCAGGGAGTCTGCTTCTCCCTCTGACCCTCCTCCCTCTCATGCTCTCTGTCTCTCATTCTCTCTGTCTCAAATAAATAAATAAAATCTTTAAAAAAAATAAAATAAAAATAAATAAATAAATAAAAAGACCCCTCTGGCTGCTGTGTGGAGAGTGAATTATAGGGTGACAAGAATTAAAGCTATCGACCAGGATGCCTGATGCCTACTTTTGGTGGGAAACATTAATTACTCAGGTATCCTTCAGTTGCAAGTGATAGAAAATCCAGCTTAATCTAGCTTAAGCAGAAAAGGGGAATTCATTGGCCGGTAACCAAGAGTTCAAATGATATAATCAGGACCTAATCTCATTCCATATCTTCAGCTTTGTTTTACTCTGTGCTTGCTCATTCATGGGGAGGCTTTCACCATGTGGTTTCAGGCTTGTGATGGAAAAAAGTGTGCTCTTTCCTGGTTGCTCAAGCAACAGTCTGATGACTAGGGCTGATTGGGCCTGACTGTCTTGGTTTGGTTCATTTGTTCATCCTTGAACCAATTATTGCCAGTATATTCTGATTAAGCAGAGCAGTGTCATACTGTCATACTGTTAACTATTATTAAAATATTTAACAATTGTTACACATGGACACTGACCACTAAGAAATGAGGTCAGACCTAAACAACTGGTATGACCATGGCAATGTACCAACTGAAAATTAGCCCTAGTCATAGGTCAGTTCCTTGATCTAAGACGAGAATCAACTTCACCAGAAGTATGGGAGCTGAAAATTGGGGAGGGGTGGTTTCCTAAAGGAAAACTCAAGTTCTGTTATCAGAAGGAGGAATTAATGTTGGGCAGGCAGCATAAAAATACCTATGACATAATATAGTTCTACCGGAGCTGCCATAGGAAAAAAACCAAGATATTTCATTAAATGAGAAAAGTAAATTGTAGGATAATCAGTCTTGTTTATGTAATAACTTAACAAAACCAGGTACTTACAAGTATATTAAATTCAACCATATGGCACTGCCATTTTGAAAAAAAAAAGCAAACCAAACTGTGATAAGCCAATATGCAAAATAGCAGTTCCCTTTGATATGTATTTGCAGAATCTTTGTCCCTTGTGATAAAAAACAAAACAAAACAAAACAAATCCAACATTCCCTTTGGGCACAATGTTTTCTTTCTGAAGGATGTATACAACCCTCAGCTCATATGCAGTTTAATGATGATTGATAGGTCCTGAACTTTCTCACCTTCACTCACTTCTTATTCATGTCTGTATCCTAAGTGCCTAGCTCAATGCTTGGCACATAATAGGCATTCAATAAATATGTACTGTAGTTCAATCTGATTGAAATTCACTATGTACTCTAATGATTCATACTCAAGTACCTCCATGAAGAGGGAGGGTTTTTTTGAATCCTAACATTAGGCATGTGTTTACAAACATAGATGCAGTCCTTCCACTCTACACTCAAAATGTTGAATACCTAAAAAAGGTGAATATTTAATAATTTCTCCCTAATCATATGCTGTTTTTACACAAAGTCTTATAGAAGGTTTATACAAACCTGAAATTATCTTTTTTCACTGCTAGGTAGTGCACATGCAAAACGTGGATGATGTTTTCACTGGATTGTTTTTAAAATTGGGCAGGAAACTGTTACATGAATATATTAAAGTGCTGGGAAAGAAACATATTTTTAAACCTACCTGTAAGTAGCTAAAATAGCAAAACAAAGCAATGTAACAATGCTTTTGGGAGATTCTGGGCCTAACTAGAATCATCTATAATGGGGACAAGATACACTGGAAAGTGAAGAGAGATACTCAGGAGTAAAGGATACTTGTAAGAAAAACCATAGATGTGCCATGGATGAACTCATATGGAAAACAAATTAATTAAAAACATGTTTAGAGGGATGCCTGGGTGGCTCAGTAGGTTAAGCATCTGTCTTTAGCCCAGGTCATGGGTCCTGGGATCGAGTCCCACATTGGGCTCCTTCCTCAGCAGGGAGCCTGTTTCTCCCTCTGCCTTTCGTGCTCTCTCACTCTCTCTCTCTGACAAATAAATAAATATATAATCTTTAAAAAAAATAAAAACGTGTTAAGAGTGATCAGAGTGCCAGGGTGCCTGGGTGGCTGAGCCGGTTAGGCATCTGCCTCTTGATTTCGGCTCAGGTCATGATCTCAGGGCTGAGAGATCCAGGGTGGAGCTTGCTTAGGATTTTCTCTCTCCCTCTGCCCCTCCCCCTCCCCCAGCCCCCTGTGTGGGTGCGCTCTTTCTCTCTTAAAAAAAAAAAGTGATCAGAGTGCAAAGTAAAATTAAATAAAAAACCACAATGTGAATCCCCCAAGAAGTTGATTCACAATGTAATGGATGTTATTTCTGAATACTCTGGCGATTCTCTTTAGTGTTGGGCTTTACTAGGCAATGTTTCCAAAGGAAAAAAAAAAAAAACCCTTTAAAAAATACCCACACAAAAATGAGAAGATTATATGTTAGCCCATTTATAAGCACCTATATTTTGTTATATTTTATAATAATGTTTATTTGGGAGTATTACTTTGGAGGAAATATTTAATTTCAAAATTATGTGGTCTGATAAACAGTAATCGGAGTCTGTCTTCATTTTTTCCCTTACATTTTTTTCTTTTGATTCTAGGTATCTGTAGTTCTTCCCCAAACAAGTCTGCAGACGCCGTTCAGTCAAATTGCTCCAGCTCCTTTCTGAATTTTGGTATGTGTGTTATTTTCCAACAGAGTTTAAAAAAAATGTTTATCTTAGAGTATGATACAACTTTAAGTATGATTCAAATTTGATGTATAGGTCATTATATTTATATTCTTTCCATGCAATTTATCTTTTCATTTTTGACCTTAGCTACCTCTTAACATCTTACCTAGGACTGAAATGCCTGGCATAGCAGAAAATGAAGCTAGGCAACCAAATGACTCTGTTGGCATGTATTAAATGAATGTGACTAGCCAAAGCCAAATGAAGAAATTCTGAGATGCTATGATACTCCAGTTCCTAGCTAATCAAAGTTATAAAAAATACACAAGCATGATAATAAGAACAACAGTTGCTATCTAATCTTATATTGCTCATTCTACATAGGAGCTGAAGCACAATTCTGACAGTTTAAAGGAATTGTTTGCCCCACTGCCCCTAACTATAAACTTAAAATAATTTCATATTATTTTAAGCATCCTATTATTCTATATGACATAAATTCATGATACTCTTTAAGATACTCTTTATCACATATACTACAAATTTCTGTAAGAAGCATAGTAATTAATATAGGCTATTATTACTAAAAATTATAATTACCTAAAAAGCAGAACCCCTAAAATGGTCTGGGAGCCCCCTAGGATTCCCTAGGACAAGACCTTGAGAACTGCTGCTCTGTGGTATCGTCCTTGTCTGTATGGTTAGAATTGGGTTGCTGCCACATCCAGATTGCAGGTGGCAAGAAGATGAGAGGAAGATGTGTAAGAGGTGTGGCCTCCTCTTCTGGTCTTAAGATACTGACTGGCCTGGAAGTGGCAACATCATGTCAGCTCACATTCCCTTGGAGAGAATTTGGACATGTGCTGCATCTAAATTGCAAGAGTGAGTGGGAAATGTAATAATGCTGGGGAGGCAGTTGCTGAGATACAATTCTATTCCTGAAGAAGCAAGGGAAGATTTTGGTGGAAAGGTAGCAATCTCTGCCACACCTGGATTATGGTCTCTATTCATTCCACTTTGGCCAAATATTTAACTAGAATCTCCGGATATGTTTCTTGGGCTGTAAAAATTCTATTTGGATTACATTAACTCTAAGGTTTAAAATGTTAGGAAAAAAGAATTATTCTTACGAAATCATTTAGTTAAAAAATTCATATAGATTATTATATAACCTATGAAAAAAGCACCAAACTTTGCCTGGAACACAAATGTTCCCTTGTTTCCTTTTCTCTTAATCCGTGATACCACTTGAGTAACTCATGACCCATCTAACTTTACAACAGTCTGTAATCTAATATGAAGATAAAATATTAGAGAGCTTCCTCCATATTATTTCTTCTCAGATATGCCTAGATTTGAATATTTACTTCCTTAAAAAGCACAACTCTTTCATTGGCTCTTTTTTTAGAAAGGAAGCAATATAAATTGCAGTAATATTTTACTTAAAAAGGTATCTAAATGTGAATTTAAAAATTTTGTGGTTTATAAACATTTTTATTTTTCCTGAATTGGCCTACATGCAAAAAAAGGTAGCTCACTATTGTTCTAAACTATCAGAATTGATGAGTGAAAAAAACTGAATGTCGGTGTTCCTTATATTTCAGATACTTAGTACTTGTATATTATATTCTTACTTCTATTCTCAGTCCACTTGGGTTATAGTCAAAATATCCGGACTGAATAGATGAGTTTGTGACTATGTGTATGAAACTATTTAACCTGAAATATTTTTCCTTCTTTTTTTCTTTTTTATCACTCAAAGGAGTAAAATGTACATGAACTTGACTGTGTGCTTCTCCCCCCCAATTTTTTTTTTATCATCACTATTATTAAAAATTTTTTTTCTGGTATTTAAGTTTTTATTTAAATTCCAGTTAGGGGTGCCTGGGTGGCTCAGATGGTTAAGCATCTGCCTTCAGCTCGGGTCATGATTCCAGGTCCTGGGATGGAGCCCCACATCGGGCTCCTGGCTTAGCAGGGAGTCTGCCTCTCCCTCTCCCTCTGCCTCTCCCACTGCTCATGCTCTCTCTCTCTCTGTATCTGTGTCTCAAACGAATAAATAAAATCTTTAAAAATAAATAAATAAATTCCAGTTAATTAACATACAGTATAATATTAGTTTCAGGTGTAGAATTTAGTGGTTCTATTATTAAATTTAGTATTAGTAGGGTTCTTAATATTCTTTTCTTCTCCTCTTCCATACTCTCCTTTTCTTCTAGTTCTGGTATAGTGTTTTTGTGGTTCTGATTGAAGCAACACTTAAGTAGTTACGATGTGCCGGGCATTGTGCTGGATGCTTTAAGAAGTATCTCATCTGATCTTTTCATCAGTTCTGTTCAAAGCTTTCATTGTTCAATTTGAGCGCATAAAGTTGCTGTGCCAGAGTACCTTGAAAATATACCATCATCAAAGAAAAGTCCTATGTTGAGACAATGTTATCAACCTGCAAATCTTTTTGAAAGGACCCAGAAATAGTTTTCCTTGGTTGTGCAAAATTTCCTTGTTTTCCTCCTTTTGTGGTGGTGGGGGGGGGGTGGGCAGAGGGGAGTGTTTGAAGGAGACAGATAAGTAAAAGTGATTAACTACTTAGTTTTTCAGGATTGTTTATTAGTTTATTTTTCTAAGCTTTTCAAACAGAATGTCTTAGTAAATCGAGTGCTTTCTGGGCTGAAGTAGAAATATAACTGAGTTTAATACAATAATTTTGTAAAGCAGTAGTGCTTATTTTTCTGAAATTGAAATTTCCTAGTTTTTTTTTTTTTTTTATAAGTGTGTGGTGGGTGAAAAGATGCAGACGTAGGATATTACTTTAAAAACCAAACAATTCAGGACGCATGGATGGCTCAGTCAGTTAAGCATCTGCTTCGGCTCAGGTCATGATCCCAGGGTTCTGGGATCGAGCCCCACATCAGGCTCCTTGCTCAGCAGGGAGCCTGCTTTTCCCCCTGCCTGCCGCTCCCTCTGCTGTGCTCTCTCTCTCTCTCCGACAAATAAATAAATTAAATAATAATAATAAAAAATAAAAACCAAACAATTCAATTAAAAAATGGGCAAAGGACTTGAATAGACATTTTTCTGAAAAAGACATATGCATAGCCAACAGGTATGTGAAAAGATGCTTGATATCACTAATCATCAGGGAAATGCAAATCAAAAGCACAGTGAGATATCACCTCACACCTCTCAGAACAGGCATTATCAAAAAGACAACAGACAAGTATTAGCTAGACTGTGGAAAAAGGAGAACCCTTGTATAATGCTGGTGTGAATGTAAATTCGTATAGCCATTATGGAAAACAGTATGGAAGTTCCTCAAAACACAAAAAAATAGAACTATCACATGATTCAGCAGTTCTACTTCTGGGTATATATCCAAAGGAAATGAAATCATTACCTCAGAAGAGATATCTGCACCCCATGTTCATTGAACTATTATTTACATTAGACAAGACATGGAAACAACTTAAGTCTCCACCTGACAGATGAATGGATAAAGAAAACATGTATATATACATTTTATATATATATATATATATATATGAATATTATTCAGCCATAAAAAAGAAGGAAATCCTGTTGTTTGAGACAACATGGATGAAACTGGTGGGCATTATACTGAGATAAGTAAGCTAGAGAAAGACAAATACTGTATGTTTTCAGTTCTATGCGGAATCTAAAAAAGCCAAACTCACGGAAATATAGAGTAGAATGGTGGCTGCCAGTGGCTGGGGGAGATGGAGGGATGTTGGTCAAAGGATACAAACTTCCAGCTGTAAGATGAATAAGTTCTGGGGGCCTAATGTACAGCATGATAATTATAACAGTACTGTATTATATACTTGAAAGTTTAAATCATAAATGTAATCACCACGAAAAAATGGTTATCTTATGAGGGGATGGAGGTGTTATTATTTAGCCTTAATGTGGTAATCATTTCACAATATATACGTGTATCAAATCATCATGTTGTATACCTTAAACTTACATATGTTATAGGTCAATAATATGTCAATAAAACTGGGAAAAAAAAGGATATTACAGTTGACCTTTGAGCAGTGTGGGGGATAGGGATGCCGCCCTGCTTCCCGTGTAGTCAACAATCTACAAAACTTAAAATCTCCCAGAACTTAACTCTTAATAGCATACTGTTGACCAGAAGTCTTACCCATAACATAAACAGTTGATTAACACATACTTTGTTTGCCATATGTATACATAAGCTAAAGAAAATGCTGTTCAAGGGTCAACTGTATATGCTGAATTACCAAAGGTTGTTGTAACCAGGGTTCTTCACTTCATCTAATTATTACCATTATTAAATTTGTAAGTGTTCTACAAAATTAAAATGTTATTAGTATTCTGTCATCACTTAAGCATTAACTTAAGTACTATGCCTTTACAATCTATTATTAAAATAAAGATATGTTGCCAACTTTTTGAAAAAAAGTCCATGTACTTGCATATGTTATAATACACTCTAAAATCTATTCATTTCTATACTAAAAAACTTTTCATTCAATTTTATTTTTGTTCCCAGGTTTTGCAAATCGTTTTTCAAAACCCAAAGGACCAAGGAAACCACCACCAACTTGGAATATTTAACACAACTTTGGAATATAGGCTGCAAGTGCATCTGCAAATAAGAATACTAGAATACTATTAGCTAAAATAAGGTTTCCATGTTCATAATTTCAACAATGAAGACACTGTAATGTGTTAACAGCAATATTAGAAAAGAATATTCAAGTAAGTGCCAGAAATTTTACGTTTTCATCTCATTTATATTGGGCTGGAAACTGGAAATAAGTTTGTCACTTGAGCTTATGTAGAGAACAGTGTATGAGAAACAGTTTTAGAATGGACTTATTTTTCATTCTGGAAGTTATTTTTATTCTTCTTTTCTACATAAATATAAACTTCAAAATATTTTTAAGAACTGGATCTCAACTGAATGTTACATTGCCAGGATTTACTATAGAAAGTGTTTCACAAAATCTGACTTGTGCTTGTGACAATGACTATTCCCTGGGAATTATTTTTGCCTAAATGTAATATACCTTGCACATCTTCCCAAAGGTGGAAAAACTAGAGTAGTAAGAAAAGGAGAAGTTATATTTAAGAGAATAAAATATGTAAATAAAGAGAATCATTTCTGTATTTGGATATATCCACTAACAAGATGTTCATCTACATTTCTGATAAGTTTTAACCAAAGTTATTCAGTTACCCAGTCAAGAAGAATAATCAGCAAAATAGCTATCTTTTGGTAGCATTTTTCATTTCAAAGGTCCTACATAAATATGTGCAACTTATATCCAACCAATCAGAGGTTTAAAAAATTTCCTATATGAATATGGATCTGCCTTATTTTTAGAAAATCTGAGTTTTCAAATCTGATTTTATGTAACATGTAAGTTAGTGGGTAATTATTGTTACAGAGGATTCCCGAGTTCTAATGATTTAAGTTTTTTTTAAAACTTAGAAGTTTATTTTTAACTTTTAGAAACATGAAATACTTAAACAGCATTTGTTTCATTACGAAGCCTAATGATAGGGCAAACTGGATGACATGTTAACCGGTTTATTGTAGTACAACGTACACAATAGGTGCCGAATAAACTTTGTTTTTAAAAAAACTAACTTTACTGTAGTGTTCATTTAGCTGAATACTTCTCCAGGCACTAGTGGTATTTCTGAGTACTTCATTGTAACCAATTATTCCCAAAGATCTTTATCAAGGGCCAAATATATGAACAGAATCTTAGGTAAAATCTAAGATCTTGACGATGGAATTGTGAATGAATTTCTGGGCAGCAACCTTGGGGAACAGTGACGATTTTTGGAATGTTCTGTGGTAGACACGCCTCTCAAATTTATGCAACCTTATACTTGCGACTTGAAAAAAAATCTTATTTAAAAAAGTTTAAAAACATGGTTTTCCATCTAGAATTTTTTCGTCACTGTGGGGATGGATTCAAAATAAATGGCCCTCTACCTTTCTAGGCATGAGAGGGGATGTGGCTGGAAGGCGAGGTGGGGCGGCGCGCACCAGGCTCCCAGGCAGGTCTTGCACCTGCCTTGTTACGCCTGTAGCTGTAACCATAGCAATGCCCACGAAGAGGTTAAAAAATGTCTTCACTGCGGCCCCGCTCGATTCTAAACCCAAATCGCCCTCATTTTACATATGATCAAGTTCCCCTTTCCTCTTCATTTCATCGCTTGTCCAAAGATAAAAGGCCGCAGATTCTTTTACCTCACAAAGGTTATGAGAGGACTATGAAACTTAAAAGTACCTATGGAGACCACCTACTCCGTGTAAAACGACGAAGGGGCACACGAACACGATAATGGAAACGCGCCGACAGACTATGAAAGCCACCAACATTGTTTCGGCCGTTAAGACGGTTGGCGGCAACTCTCCGCCCAGCGGCGGTTGCGTCGCAGCCCGAAGCGTGACTCGGCGCACGCTCTCTTTCCGCTCCTCCACTCCCAGAGCCAGGGAGGCGGCGGGGGCACGGGGGAACTACCGCTCCCAGGAGGCTCTGCGCCGTCCAGGGTGCTTTACAATAGGCCTCGCTCGGAGAGGCCTGCGGAGAAGCGCTGGGAACGGCCGCTTCCGGCATGTTCAGCTCCGGAGGAACAACCACCGCGAAGTGGAGGGCGGGGGAGAGACTCCAATGCCCAGCGGGCCGTGCGCGGGCGGCGCTTGCGCGATACGCGGACGGGGGGGCGGTCGGGCCATTTAAATGTGTGTTTGTGGGTGAAATGGCTGCGCAGGTCGGAGCGGTGCGCGTAGTACGGGCGGTGGCGGCGCAGGAGGAGCCGGACAAAGAAGGGAAGGAGAAACCCCATGCTGGGGTCTCGCCTCGGGGAGTGAAGCGGCAGCGCCGAGCGAGCAGTGGGGGGTCTCAGGAGAAGCGGGGGCGGCCGAGCCAGGACCCCCCTCTCGCTCCCCCTCACCGGCGGCGTCGCAGCCGCCAACATCCCGGGCCGCTGCCGCCAACGAATGCAGCCCCAACCGTCCCAGGCCCTGTTGAGCCTCTGCTCCTGCCGCCTCCGCCGCCACCTTCGCTGGCACCCGCCGGGCCCGCTGTCGCTGCCCCGCTCCCGGCCCCAGGCACCTCGGCCCTCTTCACCTTCTCTCCCCTGACGGTGAGCGCGGCCGGGCCCAAGCATAAGGGCCACAAGGAGCGGCACAAGCACCATCACCACCGCGGCTCCGATGGTGACCCCAGCTCCTGCGTTCCGGGCGATCTCAAGCACAAGGACAAGCAGGAAAACGGCGAGAGGACTGGAGGGGTGCCTCTGATCAAGGCCCCCAAGAGAGGTGAGAGCAGGCGAACTGCCCCGAGCTTGGGCTCTAGGTCTCTCTCAGTTCTGATATCCCGCCCCTTTCGCACTGAAAGACGCCAAACCCTTACTTACCTCCTGCTGCTCTACTCCCTTAAGCCCACTGGGGTGGACTCTGGATTTCAAACCGTTGACACAGCCTGACCTACTTGAGGCTTCTCGTTTCGAGGCCGAGCTGTCAGTTACTAACCCCCTTACCAGGCTCCCCCTCCCCGCCCCCGCCCTTCACCCCGAGCCTTTACCAACGTTTGTTTTCAAATTCGCCAGGGTTTCCGCGCCGCGCGGTCCTCGGCGTGGGATTAGTAGCTGGGGTATTTAAAAAACTGCTTTTCTGAAGTAAAGACTTGTCGCTTAAATCCTTTCTTCTTGTTGTCTTTGGTGGAAATCTTTAATATTCACTCTCCTAGGCTCCAAAATATTCACGGGTATGGTGTGGGGCTTTAATGAGTTTGAATTCTTAAAGAGGTTACTCGACTCACAGGTTGCTTTAGCTTTTGCAAGGTAAAATAGCAGACGTAGTTTGTAGTGGTTCTTTTTTATCCGGAGGTGAAATCTTTTTTAATTTTTATATTAAATCTTAATTCTGGGAAGAGGGTTGGGAAGGTTTTCTCTCCCTTTTGATCCTAGGAAGTAGGACTAACCGTGCCTGTGAAAAGTGGGAAATGTGCAGTAGTGAATAGTTAGAAGCAAGAAGTCCGGTTACAGTTTATTCTTTCTGGCACACACAAAAAAATTGAGAATTTATTTAATTCCAATAACCCTCACTAAAGCCAAGAATATTGAACCCAGAAAATATAGGACTACCCAATTAAATGTGGGATCTAGAGAAATTAGGTTTACCAAAATTGGTATCTTCCTGTTCCCAAGTACATGTAGCATTTATTTGTATTCTCGGGGGGGGGGGGGGGGGGGGTGGAATTTTGATTATACCATGGATTTTTATATGATTTTATATAATTTGTTAGTTGTATTTCCTCAAGAAGATTTTAAGATACAAGTATCTTAATATTTCTTAGTATTGGGCCAGCTGGGTTATTACATGTTTATGAACAAAGTCTTTCAATCTAAAGTTTTGTGTGTTTTGGATTCCTTCCATATACTTGGTCTTGACTTAAGTCAGTTTTTTTGTGGTGCCACATCCAAATAGTGCAGTTTGTTGCAAATAATTACTCAAATATTTATTGAATTGAATGAAATCTTTCTTCCTTTGGTGGTATCCAGATGTTATTTTGAAGAATAAAACTTGTGCCAATCTGACAGGACTGCCAGTTTCCACCACCAGAATGCAGTGATCTTGCTGTCTTTTATTTCTCATCTTCTCTTTTCTTGTGTGTGTTGTGTGTTTTAACCATACAGAGGTAGAGGGAATCTTAGAGATCAACCAATTCAAATTTATATTGTGGAAGAGGAAACCCAGTCCCAAAGTAGTGAAGAGACTTGCCTAATTAAGTCCCAGTTAATTAGTACCAAGTACAAACATTAAAAAAATTATTTTAATGAATAATTGGTGTAATAGGGAGTAGAACCCAGATCTTGAATCCCAGTTCAAGCATCCTCCCCCAGCGGCTTGTTGTTCCTTTCTTTTTTTTTATGGTATTCCTTTTTCCCCTTCTTTGCTTACCCCTTCCCCATGCCTTGGCATTAGAATGGCAGTAGCCAGCTCCATCAAAAATCTCTGACCTAGCCCCTTTTTAGGGTGGGATAGTGGCAATTACACGTATAATACAGTGTGCTTCTCTGAGGATTGCACAGGCCCCTGTTCTTTAAAAAACAAACAAAAACAAACCTTTAACTCAGTGCTGTCTGACAGAACTTTCTCCAGTGATGGAAATGTTCTATATCTGTGCTGTCCAATATGGTAGCATTAGTCATATATGGCCCTTGAAATAAGTCTTGAAGACTTAAATGTGGCTGGTATAATTGAGGAACTGAATTTTTAATTTTATTTAATTCATAATAGTTTCTTTTGGCTAGTGGCTACCATATTGGACAGCACAGCTTGAAGCATTTGTAGTTTGCCAATATGTGAAGAAGTGGGGTAATTTCAACATCTTACCTTTTTTGTTGTTGTTGTTAATTGAAATACAGTAGACATACAATGTTATATTAGTTTCAGATATACAACATAATGATTCGATATTTGTATGTATTGTAGAAGGATCACCATAATAAGTTTAGTTTAAACATTTTAACTTTTGAGTGAGGGACTATTGGATTATGTATTCTGCAGGAAAAGGGCTCCCTGGCCTTATACATGGCGGGGGAAAGCCTTCTAGATATGTGACATATACTGGCATTTTAAAAGTTCTGAGAACCCTACAGAAAACAAACTGGCTTAACTTTGTTTAATCCAGGCTTTTGCACACATTTTGGTGGATATCTTTACTTTTTCCGCTGAACATCTTTATGCTTGTTACAGTGGTGTGCAGGAGGCATGCCTCTGGAGTCAACCTAAGTTTAACTTGTGGCTCTACTACTTACTGTTTGATCATGGGCAAATTACTTTAACCTCTTTCAGCTTCACTTTTCCTGTCTGTACAATGGGGTTCTAGTAGCTGTTTTACAAGGTTATTATGTGGATTAAATGGGGCAATATGTGGAAAGTACTTAAAACAGTGGCTGATATTAGGCACTTTTAAAACAACCTTTTGTTATTTTATCAAGCTTTGTCCTTGAAACAACTTAAGATTAATAAGGAGAGTGGCTAGACCCTTGTTATTTACAGAGTTATGTCTTCCCTCCCTTTTCCTTAAGATTTTCAGAAACTGTTTTAACTTTTTATTTTGAGATAATTATATATTCACAGGAAATTGCAAAAATAGTGCAGAGAACTTTTTACCCTTCATTAGTTTTTCCCAGTGGTTATATCTTACATAATTATTATATGATATCCACATCAGGAAATTGACATTGGTACAATGGTGTGTGTATAATTCTGTGCCATTTTATCACCTGTAGGTTAGTTTAACCACCACTGCAATGAAGATGCACAACTATTCCATCACCACAAAGATCCCCCTTTTGCTAATCCCTTGAAAGTCTTAGGTACCAACTCTGTCTCCCCACCTTCCCTAACCTCTAACAACCACCAATCTGTTCTATAACTCTATATCATTTTGAGAATGTTGTAAATGGAATAATACAATATGTGATCTTTTGAGGCTTTTTTCATTCAGCATGATGTCCTTGAGATCCATTCAAGTTTTATCAATAGCTCACTCCTTTTCATTGCTGAGTAGTATTCTACGGTATAGATATACCACAGTTTAACCATTCACTTGAATGTTTCAGCTGTTTCCAGTTTGGCTATTAGAATAAAGCTTCTATGAACATTCATGTTCAGGTCTTTGTGTGGATGTAAATTTTCATTTATTTCTCTGGGAATGCAATTGGTGGGTCATAAAGATGTATGTTTATTGTTTTTTTGTTTTTTTTTTTAAGTTATTACCAAACTATTTTCTAAAATGTCTGTACAATTTTACATTCCCACCAGCAGTGTATGAGATTTCCACTTTCTCCACATCCTTGCCAGTATCTGGTATTGTTACTATTTTTATTTTATCTGTCCTAATAGATGTGTAATAAGTATTATCTCATCATGGACTTAAGTTGCATTTCCCTAGTGGCTAGTGATATTTAACATCTTTTTTTGGTCATCATTTGCTGGCCATATATCTTCATCAGTAAAATGTCTCTTTATGTCTTTTGCCCATTTTCTAATTGAATTGTTTTTTTTTTTTTTTTTTTTTTTACTATTGACTTTTCAGAATTCTTTGTATATTACAGGTATGGGTCCTTTGTCAGATATATTGTTTGCAGATATTTCCTCCCACTTTTGTTGATTGTATTTCCCTCTTTTTAAGACGGTCTTTCACAGAGCAAAAGTTGTAAATTTTGTTGAGGTCTAATATTTTTTTCTTCTATGGATCATGCTTTTGGCGTCAAATCTAAGGTCTCAAGGCTTAGGTCCCAAAGATTTTCATTTATTTTTTTTCCTAAAAAGTATTATAATGGTAACTTTTACGATTTATTTGAATTATTTGTGTAAGGTGTGAGGTGTTTAGGTTGAGGTTCATTTTTCCAGTTGTTCCAGCATCTTTATTGAAGACTTTTCTTCCTCCATTGGATTACTTCTACATATTTGTAAAATATCAGTTCCACTGCCTGTTTTTGTATGACTTGTCAAGTAAGGATGGTCTTTACATTTTAAATGGTTGAAGAAAACCTCATGATATGTGAAAATCATAAGAAATTTAAATTCGTTGTCCAGAAATAAATTGGAGCATCACTCCACTCATTCAAATATATTGTCTGTGGTAGTTTTCACACTAAAACAGTAGAGTAGCTGAGATAGACTACGTGGGCTGCTAAAGCTTACTACTATCTGGTTCTTTATAGAAAAAGTTTGCCAATCTCTGCGATAGATCATTGTGCTGAAAGACATGTTCCTTCATACCAGCCCAGCTGTACTCAATCCAACTTCATGTATAAGTTAATCATAAATTTCAGATTCCAGATGTTTGGAGTTGCTCATATATAGTTGAAACAACAATTTCTCATCTCTAAAATGGGAATTAAAGTGAGTTTTGAAGAGGTGAAGTGACATGCTTAAGATTTTCTAGTTAGTAAGTGATAGAACTGAATCTAGGACCCAGTTTTTTTTGACTTGTGTGTGGTCCACTTTGCTTTTCATTTTTCACTAAGCATATTTGGATTGTTAACTAAATAAAGAGATACTAAAACATTTTTTATTTCTTATAAGTAACAGGCTTGAGTCTTAAACTGATAGTTATCTGTGTATTTTTTTTTAGATTTTTTAAATTTATTTATTTTGAGAGAATGAGAGACAGAGAGCATGAGAGGGAGGAGGGTCAGAGGGAGAAGCAGACTCCCTGCCGAGCAGGGAGCCCGATGCGGGACTCGATCCCGGGACTCCAGGATCATGACCTGAGCCGAAGGCAGTCGCTTAACCAACTGAGCCACCCAGGCGCCCTATCTGTGTATTTTGAAATCTTAATTTTTCTCTCCCTTTGTTGCTCATAAAAAGCGTAGAACATATTTGCTCAAAAATTACTTTTCTTGTTTAGTAAATTGATGATTTTAGTAATATTTTAATATTTTGTAGAAAAAAAGGAAAGGGGGAGAGTCAATCCCCCTAGCTCTTTTCTCTAGTGTCATTAAGTGACAGGATTGCTCTTTTGTATTCTTGTGAATCAGCCTTCCTTTCTCACATTTTTTCATCTTTGACCAACTGTCCACTTTCTATCACAGGTAGTATCCCCAAGTCAGACAACTAATTGTAATTTTCTGTGATGTCAGAAAGCTTTTGGCAGGAATTTAAAATCCAAATCCCATTTGGTGATAGCAGTGAGGAATTATTTGGGGATTATACAGAGAACTGAAATAAACAGATCATCTCATTTATCAGAGCAACAATTTTAGGAACTGATACTTTCCTTACCTACCCAGAGAGAGGGGGGGGAAAAGCCTTTAGGGCATGAAATTTTTGCATAACATAAATGCAGAGTTATCATGTAATGGGCACTCAGTAAAATACTTGTTGAATAAAATAATGCTCTCTTTATTGGAGATTCTTGTAGGTCCTCCTCCTCCTTCTCAAGTCCATTAATTGTAACCAGATAATTTTAGTTGGTCATCTCAAGGGAGTGTCTCAGAGTTGATAGAGAAGGCCGAAAGGAAGAGTGTAGTCTTAATAGTGTATGGGAAGAGTCTGAGTTTTGGAATCAGACAAGGTGAGCGTTTGAATCTTGGTTCTCAGCGGCTTGTTTTGTGGCCTACAATAAGTAACATATCTTATTTCAAGCTGTTTTCTTCTCTATAAAATTGACTTATGTATCTACTTCACTGGTTTGTTTGAGAATTAAAATGAGATAGCATATATGATACCAAGTAGACCCTTGGTGAATAATTTTCTTCCCTCTTTCAGAGATTTTTGTCCTTTTTATGGGCATACTACATTGTATTCTAGGTCAGTAATTTCTGTCTCTAGTTTTGATATCTCAGTTACTGCCAATAATTTCAAGGAATGTATTAAATATTATTGTGAAAATGATAATAAAGATGGTGAGCACTTATGGTGTGTTCAGTACTGTGATGAGGCCCTTATGTTTATTGTCTTATTTAACCCTTACTATAGCTTTGTGAGATAGATACTAGAATTAACATTAAGATGAGAAAATGGAAGTTTAAAGAGATTAATGAGTGTTCCCAGAGACCCTACACAGTAAGTAGTAGGGCTGGGACATTAAGCTAGGTCTCTCTAACTGTAAAGCACCTACTCCTATAGCACTCTCTACTACCTCTACAATCCAACTATTTTGGGGTAATAGTAGTTAACATGTATTGAGTATTTGTTATATTCTAGGACTATTTTAAGTACTTTATGTGCTCTGTTTCATTTACTCTGCTCACTGATTTTATGAGGAGGTGGTGTTAACTTTCCTCCATTTTACCAGTGAGGAACAAGGTACAAAGAAATTAAGTTGCAAAAGGTAATATTCTGAGAGGAAGTACAAGGACAGGGATTCGAATTCAGCCAGCCACTCTTAAACACCATGATACGGAGGGATGAGGGGTAAAGTAAGGTAGTGTTATAAACATACAGTGACCTTTTTAGTCAGGTTTTTATATGGGACGGGAAAGATACCCAGTAAGTCTAAAAAATTTATTTTCAGGAAGCAACTTTAGCCCTTCTCTTTATTATGATTAATAAAATATAAAACATTGTACTTGCTTTGAAAATGTGTATCCACCATGATTTTTTTTTTTAAAGATTTATTTATTTATTTGAGAGAGCGAGAATGAGAGAGAGTACATGAGAGGGGGAGGGTCAGAGGGAGAAGCAGGCTCCTCGCTGAGCAGGGAGCCCGATGCGGGACTCGATCCCGGGACTCCAGGATCATGACCTGAGCCGAAGGCAGTTGCCCAACCAACTGAGCCACCCAGGCGCCCTCCACCATGATTTTTAAGAATTGGGGGTATTACATTTCTTTCAGTTCTAAGTTATGATTCAAGTGTGAGAATGGTGATATGAATTTAAGTTTTGTGATAGAAAAAGCTGATTTTTTTGCATTAATGAGAACTTTCAATAGTGACATAAATAAATGATGCTATTTGATAGTTGATAATATTAGCACATATGAGGATTTTATTTTATTTTAGTTTCGGGTGTAGAATTTAGTGATTCATCACTTACATAGAACACCCAGTGCTCATCACAAGTACCCTCCTTAATACCCATCACCCATTTAGCCCATCCCCACCCATTTCCCTCCCTCAAACCTCAGTTTGTTCTCTGTCATTAAGTCTCTTATGGTTTGCTTCCTTCTCTCTCTTTTTTTTCCCCTTCCCATATGTTCATCTCTTTTGTTTTCCTAAATTCCGCACATGAATGAAATCATATGGTATTTTTCTTTCCCTGATTGATTTACTTCACTTAGCATAATACACTCTGGCTCCATCCGTAGTTGCAAGTGGCAAAATTTCATTCTTTTTGATGGCTGAGTAATATTCCATGGTGTGTGTGTGCGTGCATGTGTATACATATATCACATTTTCTTTATCCATTCATGACTCAATGGACACAGACTCTTATGAGGATTTTATTGATAGTGTCATGCATTAATTTAGTTACAGTTAGAATGACCCTTTTTTTTTTTAAGACAGCAATTTGTTTCTCAGATAAATGTATCTTCCTCTGTAGACTTACATACTTCTCTTTATGTTTCCTCTCACAGTTTGATATGTGAAAGCTTTCCTTAATCACAGATAATAGAATGGTTTGGCTTTTTTTCTGTAAAAGAACTGATGTCAATAAATTTTAGCTTTTGCGCTGTAGGGAAATACTCAAAATGTTACTTCCTGAATATGTTCTCTGTTGGAAAGCTAAGTCAACCAGGAATGGAAAGATTGTGAAAACTTTAGACATTGTTTTTTTTTTGTTTTTTTTGAGATATAATTGACATATAACATTGTGTAAGGTGTACAGCATACTGATTTGATACATTTATATTGCAAAGACATTGACTTCTAATTAGTGTTTTTAATTCAAGGCAAGGCAACCTTGATATTCTCGTAGTGCAACAGGGCTAACTTACTGTAATAACCTTTAACAACTTTGTATATGTATGCCATTTTCAATTAGTTGTCATCACAGTAATTCAGAGGTAAATTTTGTTTATTCATTGAAATTCATTAGCTGGTATGACATAAGTAGTCTAAAATTTCTCTATAAACAAAGGTGAGCTTTCTATATTCAGCCTTAGTTAAGAATCAAAATTTGAAAAACAGGATTAATGAGATAGATTGACATTTATTTCATATTTTAAACTTTTATCATGTTGAAATATGAGATTACAATCAATTTAAGGTCCTTTTCATTTCCTTGTACGTTTTTTTTGATGGGCCAGTGTTCGATGATTTGAGTGGTTCTCATATAAATGAGTTTGGAATAAAACCCACAGAGACTTGGCCATGTTAGAAAAACCATTGGTAAGCTGATAGTAATATAGAAAATGTGTTACAATCAAGGCAGCTCCTTGGTGGTGTTAATTTCAGTGGCAGATCTAGGTCACAATTCATCTTCTGCATACCAAATACCTCCTCTGAAGCTTAAAATAACAGATCTATTCAGAGATAGTTTCTTTTCTTTCTTTCTTTTTTTCTCTGTGAAATTGCTAAAACATTTAGCAGAGGGTAATTAGATGACTTTTTAAAAATTGGACTAACCTTTGTATTTAATGGCATTAACATTTAGTTGCTTGGGAGAATTGCCTAAATTACCGATTTTTAATGTGGGAAAAGCATTTAGATTAATTTTATTTGGTAAGAAATATAAATGACTGTTACTATAAGTGTTTTAACAAAATCTCAAAGATTTAGGTGTATACAGAATAAAAGATGGACTGCTTTTTCTGTCTTGCCAATTTAAGCAGTCTGATTACATGTATATTTTGCTATATGATCTCAGTTTAATTATAAGTGATGTTTGCAAATGAAGGGTTTTCTTTTTGTTTAAAAACAGATATTAAACAGAATGAAAGTCATTTGGTATCTATACACTTTAAAGTCTCTGACTTAGACTTTTAAATATTTTCTTTAGAAGTTTTTCGTAACTTGCAATATTTGGTGATTTGGAATGATTTTGTATAGAGTACTGCAACTATCATATTTGCATATTATACCAAGTAAATTATTTACTGTAAATTTTATTGAATTTGTTCTTCCCAGCTATAGTCATAGGATCATTTGGAGTGTCTGTCTTAACACTGAATTACTTGAATCATGTCAGAAATTCTATTGTTGGGGGGCACCTGGGGGCTCAGATGGTTAAGCGTCTGCCTTCGGCTCAGGTCATGATCCCAGGGTCCTGGGATCAAGCCCTACATCAGGCTCCCTGCTCGGCGGGGAGTCTCCTTCTCCCTCTCCCTCTGCCTCTCCCCCTGCTCATGCTCTCTCTCTCTGTATCTCTATGTCTCAAATGAATAAATAAAAAATCTTAAAAAAAAAAAATTCTATTGCTGGGTGGACAAATTCTATATAGTAAATACCACATCGAACTTGAAAGGTTGGTCAGGACTATACCTGATACTTAATCCTAAAGATTTTTTTTTTTAAAGATTTTATTTATTTATTTGAGAGAGAGAGAATGAGAGACAGAGCATGAGAGGGAGGAGGGTCAGAGGGAGAAGCAGACTCCCTGCTGAGCAGGGAGCCCGATGCGGGACTCGATCCCGGGACTCCAGGATCATGACCTGAGCCGAAGGCAGTCGCTTAACCAACTGAGCCACCCAGGCGCCCTAATCCTAAAGATTTCTTGCTAGATATATTTTCAAACTGGTAAATGAACGATGCTGTTCTATTTTGGGTTTGTCAATCCGTGATAATCTCTTAAAAATTCAAAATAGATTTTTAATTATAGATGTAGTATGTGTTTATTGTAGGAAATTAGAAAATACAGATAAGCAAAAAAGAAAACATCTAGATATTTATAATCCTACCAGCTTAGATAACTACCATTAACACTTTGATGTGTATTTCTTCAGGTACTTTTCTGTGTAATACATGTACAATACATATGTAGATCAGTCAGACTTTTTCCTCTCTATAGGTCCTTTGCTTCTCCCTGGAATATTTTTCCCTAGAAAACATGCCTGGCTTGTCTTATTATTTAGGAATCAGCCTAAATGTTACCTCCCAAAGGGAAGTTTCCTCAGCATCTAGAGTAGCTTACTGATATTTTGTTTTTCTTGCCAAACTAGATTGTAAAGTCCAAGAGAATGGGAATTATGTCTGTCTTAGCACCCTATCCCCCTAGTGCCCAGAAATGTCCCTGGCACTTAGTGGGTACTTAATAAATGTTTAATATTATAAACATGGGATCAGAGGATATACACATTAGATGCCTTGGAAAGAAAGGTAAGACATATATTTCTGACCTTAGATTGCTTACAGTCTAGAGGAGAGGTAGAAAATTAGATATGTGATAACATAGAATGTGGTAAGTTCTGTGATAGAGAAAGGGGAAGTACAGTGCTAAGGAAGCACAGGGTAGGAATAGCTATCCAAACTGGGTAGGGATGACTTGTTAGAGAATGCTTCCTGGAAGATTGGCAATGTAAGCATTCTCTAACCTTGTAATTCATCAGTTCTTTTCATTTGTAATATAACTTGTAATGGCTGGGTAGTATTTTGTCAGTATGTAAGTAACAGAGTTTAATCAACATCCTGTTACTTAGGATAGACCTTTAAGGGGGGGAGTCCCTAAATAACTGTCATGGATATTTTTGTGTATCTTCAGTTGTTTTCTTAGGTAATTTTTACTTGGGAGTGTAATTTCTGGGTCTGATAATTACAAATATCTACAAGGCTTTTGGTGTACATATCCATTTTGGTGGGTGCCAAATTGTCCTCCATGGAATTTGTACCAATTTATACTTCCAACAACAGTATGTGAGAATGCCAAAAAAAGAAAAGTCAATCCAATTTGGTAGGCAAAATGGTGTCTTACAGCTTACTTTGCCTTTGTTTGATTTACCTGTATGTATCATAGCAAAATATGACAAGCTTCAGTTTAGATTTTACAGTGGTTACTGAAGAGATATTCCATACAGTATGGCAGATGTGAAATTACGTGGATATTTCCTTTACTTTTTGTTGCAAGTCGTATTAAATTATATGCTTACATGTCCATTGTCTACTTTTTAGCATAGTTTTCAACCTTGAATATTACCGTATTTTAAGATCTTTGTCTCATTTTATAAACGTGTAAGTTGTCATGGCAAATTCAGAGAAACTGAGAATAGGCCATTTAATTTGAGATCAAATACCGTAGGAAGTTTATATGTTGACACTAGGCCTAGCAACTAACTTCTTTTTAATTATTGTGGCCAGAAACACCAGATGAAAATGGTAAAACCCAGAGAGCTGATGATTTTGTCTTGAAGAAAATAAAGAAGAAAAAGAAAAAGAAACACCGAGAAGATATGCGAGGAAGACGCCTTAAAATGTACAATAAGGAAGTACAAACCGTCTGTGCTGGCCTGACCCGCATCAGTAAGGAAATCCTCACCCAAGGACAAATAAATAGCACTTCAGGAGTTAATAAGGAGTCCTTCAGGTATCTGAAAGATGAACAGCTGTGCCGATTAAATTTGGGCATGCAAGAATATCGGGTACCCCAGGGAGTACAAACACCTTTTATGACTCACCAGGAACATTCTATTCGTAGAAATTTCTTAAAAACAGGTACTAAATTTAGCAACTTTATTCATGAGGAACACCAGTCCAATGGTGGTGCACTTGTCCTTCATGCTTACATGGATGAACTCTCATTTTTGTCTCCAATGGAGATGGAGAGATTTTCTGAGGAGTTTCTTGCTTTGACATTCAGTGAAAATGAGAAAAATGCTGCTTACTATGCTTTAGCAATAGTGCATGGAGCGGCTGCTTATCTCCCAGACTTCTTGGACTACTTTGCTTTTAATTTCCCCAACACTCCTGTGAAAATGGAGATTCTGGGCAAGAAAGATATCGAAACAACCACCATTTCAAATTTTCACACTCAGGTAAGATAAAATCATTGTTAAATTGTTCAGTAAATACAGTTTCTTGACAGTATTAACCTCATTCTCTTTCATTTGCACATACCAGCACAGTTTTGATAAAAATTCATGGTGGTAAAGGTGATTCAGATCGTTAGTTTATTGCTCTAATTGAAAAATCTTAATTGCTGGTTCTTTGGGATGTAGCTTGTTGCTTGCTTGGTCTAAGAAATACTTAAATACTTTATACATGTTATACATCATTACAAGTGTTTATGGAAAACCAGCTTGAAAACGAATCCAGTCTTTCAGAAATCAGGTACTGTTAGTATAGAGGATGTGATTTCGATCCGGTAGCATCAAGGTAACTTTAGTTAAGACTACTTACGTCATAATAAACACACGAGGGCATTGGCCTATTTATTTGCCAGGTTTTTGCTGGCTTTGTTTCTTTCAGTAACTTGTTGGCAGTCTATCCCAGAAATATACCCCATTTACGTGACTTGGAAGTGTCACTAGGAAGACCGCCATAGCCTCTGCTCCTTCTGCCTATGCACTGTTGTAGGTGAAGACCTTTTCTAAAGCCTTGCTTGGGCAGCTAGGCTTAAGTCAGCAGGGAAATCTCTCCTTCCTAACCACTGGTTTTTGACCAGACATTTTTTCAATGAGTTATTTTAGGGCACAGAAAGAAGTTAATAACATGTCCTAGTTATTTTCTTACTTCCTTTTCTCATAAGGATTATAAACATGAATGGTCAGCTATAAGTTGGTATCATAGATATAAATTCAACACAAGTTTAGTGGAGAATATTTTACTTTTTAGAGATTTATGATTATATAACCTGTTTTTTCAGGTTATCTAATAATTTGCTGCCATTCTTTTCCTTAAGATTTTTTTTTTTTTAGGTAAATAGACTGTTGCATAATAAGACTCTCAGCTGCCTGCATTATAGTGGTTTCAAGCCACTTGGATTTATTTGAAACCTCCTCTAACTTGAATCTTTTTAATGATTCTTGCCATCCTTGCCTCCAGTGAGGGGAATATCCAGTTTAGATTCATGAGCTTCAGAATTTCTCTAATTGAAGTTCTCTCTGCAGTAGAGAGAACAGGAGCAGCCAATCTGGAGAGGTCGCAAGATGGGGCTGCCCAAGACGTTGGAACACGATGTGCAATAAAGGGCTTCGTCTTGGATTTTGGCCTTGTTACCACAATCAGGTACCGAAGTGCTGACTTTTGTAGTAGATTTTCTTTTTTCTTTTACTTTTTTTTTCTTTTTTTAAGGAGTTTTGCCCTTTGAAGGTTAAGAATCCTATTTTTAAAAATATTGCAGAGAAGGGACAGAAAACAGTTTTCCTGATACAGGCCATAATCCCCGTAAGTCCCCATTTAAGAAAGAAGGATATTGCTGAGAGCAGAATTAACATGCTTCATCACTTTTTTCATTTAGAAAATGCAGCAAATTTTCTCTTCTGATTGATAGACCAACAAGCATATCTGAGAAATAAGCCAGAAATACGGGTGAAAAAAAGTCTTGGTTTTATAGTGGTGGCTTTTTAACTTTCATGTTAGTTAGTCTATAGTAGATCAAGCTTATTTGTCCATAGTACCCAATCTAAATAGTTGATAAAAGAAGGTATCTCTAAATATTCCCTGCTGATTTTTGTCCTCCAATTAATTTTTTAAAATGGAGCTGAAATTTAAATGACTGTACCAACAACTTACCTTGAGATTTACTTTGAGATTTATAAAAAAACCTCTTCTTAAGAACATCTGAGATTATTATTAAATTAGATATCTTTACGCCTTCAACCAGATAAGAATATTGAGGACTACTGACTAAGTCTTGTGCTGTGGTAATCCTAGAACTTAATTTTATTTATGGATTTTCAGTCGTTGGAGGAGAAGTATGGGGTGGATATGGAGGTTGAAGTAGTCCGTGAAACTTTAAATTTGCACCTGTCAAATATTTGGCAGATGTTAGTATGGAAGCTAAGACAATAGTTGACATTTATTTAGCAGTTCATGGTTTATAGAAATATTTTCACATTCATAACTGAGTATTTGAAACAACCTATGGTGTAGGTAAGCAATTTTATCTCTGTTTTCCTTTGAAGGAACTGAAGCCTGGAGATGTTCATTGTTATCCAAGTTCATGTAGCTAGTAAGTAGGAAGTCACGGTGCTAACCTAGGCCACCTGAACAATATGCCTGTCATTTTACCATACTTCTTGACTTCAGCCATTGGGAAAGAGACCAGTGCTTTTATTTGTCTAACACTGTCATTAGTGAAATTAAAATAATCTTAGTTTAACACAGTATTGAGAAGTCTATTAATTTTTAACAAATACTTTTAGATTGTTGGGAATTAAGTGAATACCTTAAATATTTTGGACTTCTTTGTTTAATGAAGTCTTTTAAAGTTCTGTTAAGCCTGTAAACAAACTGAAGAAACTTTTGTTACCTTGGACAGTTTTTGGAAGTTATTTATAGTTTAAATATGTAGCCATAATAATTATTCATGACTATTATTTCAAGGTAGTTTATTTAGCAAACACTTATTTTTCATTTATTTTTTAAAGATTTATGTATTTATTTGAGAGAGAGAGAATGAGTGAGTGAGCATGCAGCAGGGAGGGGCAGAGGAAGAGGGAAAGAGAGTCTGAAGCCGACTCCATGGAGCCCCATGCAGGGCCTGATATCAGGACACTGAGCGACAACTAAGAGTGGGACACTTAAGCGACTGTGCTACCCGGTGCCCCTCAGCAAACCATGTACTGGACATTCTGTTCCTAAAAGGACTAATTGATGAGCTCAGTCTGGTGGAGGAGATGAATAGACCAGCAATTATAATACAACTTGCTAAGTATTCGAATAGAAGTATGCTGCATAGGGAAAGCCGTGTAATAGAGGGAGCACAGTTTGCGGTGTTACCTAACAGACTTGAGGTGATTAGAAAGGGCAGTTTAAAGCATGTGATGCTTGAGTAGAGTCTTAAAAGAAGATTAGTACTTAGCTTAATAAGGGCATTTTAAGCAAAGGAAAAACAGCCTATGCAAACACACAGAGGCATTAGAGAATGTGGTACTTTCAGGGAGCTGCAGCTAGCCTGACATGGCAAGAGTACATGTTGACTGTTGAGGGGTGGTGGGAATTGAGACAAGAGAAAAAAATCAAGATTGTGAAGAGCTTTATATGATGTGCCAAAAGAAAGTTAGTACTTTTTCCTAAAGGTAATGGGGAAATCATTGGTGAATTTTAGTAGGGGAGTACTATCAAGTTATGTTTGCCAAGATTACATAGGAATGTGAAGGATGAGATTGAGGACGAAAATGAGATTGGAAGCAAGAAGACCGGTTAGATTACTATGGTAACCAAGTCAGAAATGATCCATGTCACAACTGATACACTAGAGAGGAAGGAATGAAATTTGAGAAATAATTAGAAGATGGGATTAATTGCAGTTTGGTGAGGGAGAAGGATAGAGTCTTAAAATATGGTTTGGACAAATGGGCAGATCGTGGTGCTGATCACAAAGTTAATACAGGGTTGAAAACCTGGTTTCTAGGGGTGGAAGGTGTTGATGAAGAGTTCAGTTAGAAATACTTTGTGTTGGAAGTGCCTGTGAAGACTAAAGGTTAGAAACATCTATTAGGTAGTTGAATATGTGGATCTAAGACTGGGAGACATGTAGGCTGGAAATGCAGCAGTTGGATCCATTAGCATATAGGTGATCCAGGCATAGCATTAGAGTGGAAAAGAGATGAAGCTAAGAATGGAATCCTGTGATGCACCCACATGTAAGTATGAGGAACGTGGGAAAGATCAAGAAGAAAGGTAGAAGGAAAATTAGGATACAGATTTTCTAGATTTTAAGAATGATGGAGTAATTAAGTATCGCATTCATAGGCGGGATCAAGTAAGATAAGGGTGGGAAAATGTGAAGTTGCTCAACTAGGAATTTAATTGGAAACCAGTGCTTATTAAGATGCAAACCATGGCTAAATACTGTTATTTATGGGGCTTTTTAGAAGCTTACTACTTTCTCTGTGTATGAACGTGGCATTCAGACCCCTGCCCACATCTTCTGAATCAGAATCTGCATTTTAACAAGATTTGCAGGTGATTCATATACACATTAAGGTTTGGGAAGCACTACTTTAGAACTTATCTGCACTAGTTGAAGGAAGGAAAATGTAGGCTTGTTTTGTGCAGGAATAATTATAGCTTCTGTTATTTTTATATTTTTAAATTATTGTGGTGGCAAAGCTGGGATGCGCATAAAGGTTTTTTTTTTTTTCTTTCCGTATTCTGTAAAACTCAAATATCCTAACACCAAAGGAGGTAATAAGTTCATGATAAATATCAATTGAAGCACCAAGCTGATCCTCAAATTTGATTACGTTCATCAGTTGATACAGGATAACTTTGTAAAGTTGCGTTTCTAATCTAAAGAACTACATATGTATTAACACATATGTATGGTATTTTTATAATTTTGTAGGATTATTCAGATCTAATTAAGTTTTAAATAATCATTGGCTAAGTAACAATTTTGACTAAAAAGTTTAAGTGTTTGTGGAATCTTTTAGTTGGTTAATGAAGAAAAAAATTAGCATCCACTTAGAAATCTGTTTCTCCCTAAAATATATATATGTTTTAGGAATGAGTATAATTTATGATTTTTTTGCTTAGGTGTTATATCTTGTAATTATAATAGTCTTCCAGCCGTCTTACAGACTAACAGGATTTTAGAGTAGGTGGGGGCCATTTCCAACCCTTCATTTTACAGATGAGGAAGGTCACATTTTGGTTATGACCTTCCCCAAGGTTAAATAGTGGCAGATCTTCAAAGAGGAATTATTTTTTATTCTGTCACTGAGTGGAATTAAATCCTACAGGTGAGGGTTAGCAAGTTTTAATGTGTATATGAAATGCAGATTTTGATTTTATCGGTCTGGGTTTGGGCTTTATAGTCTGCGTTTCTGATTAGTTTCCAGGTGATGCTGATACTGCTGGTCATGAGCCGGCAAGGCTATATGTAAATTCTATACAGGAATTGCAAGCCAGAGTAACACGAAGAAACACTAAAACACTAAAAGTATAGTGAAATTAAATGAGGAGTTGTTTTAAATATTGCCATTGAGATTATTTTCACCTTAGAGCAACTAGGTAATTGAAGGGTGTGTATGGAGAAGAAGGATGTGTATATGTATGTGCTGGCGAGAGAGGCAATTGATTAAAAAAGCCTATCTACCATAATAAGATTTTGTTTTCTTTATCTGACAGATGTGCATATTTTAAGTTCTGCTTAAAAAAAATTCTGTATACATACAATGTTGAAGTCTTTTACTGAGGATCATAGATCTTTAACTTTATTTAGGTGGTGGTGGAAGTTCTTATAAATATTACTTTTATTACTATAAAATGGTAACGTTTTTTTGTTCCAGAGAAAATCAGCAAATGTTATTTCTTTTGTTGTGTTGTGGCAAGGTCTAAAATGGGTTTATTAGGTGCTCCTCATCTTTGATCAATATAATTAACATTTTATGGTGAATTGGTGGTACTAATTAAGAGTCGAACTAGAAGAGTGCTTTGTAGATGTTAAATAACTGAGAAACTCTATGAACTACACATCAGTGTGTTATATAAAAGGAGAAATAAATGTTTTAAGTAGCTGGCTTTATAAAATAAACCAGCATAGGAATGGTAGGTTTGGATCTCTTTTTCCTCTCATTCTAAGTACAGCTTACAATAAACTCATTTTGACTCACACTGCTTTTTCACTGTATGTTTTAAAGTAGGAATGCCTTTCTATTCACAGATCACAAAGTTAAGGAAGATTGCTGGCTAGTTCTTTCCTTTCTGTTTTTTAAACAGTCAGGCTTTGGGGCGCCTGGGTGGCTCAGTCGTTAAGCGTCTGCCTTTGGCTCAGGTCATGATCCCACAGTCCTGGGATCGAGGGCCGCATCGGGCTCCCTGCTCCGCAGGAAGCCTGCTTCTCCTCTCCCACTCTCCCTGCTTGTGTTCCCTCTCTTGCTGTGTCTCTCTCTGTCAAACAAACAAACAAACAAACAAATCAATCAATCAATCTTAAAAAAAAACCAAAAAACCCAATCACGCTTCTTCCTAAAATATGAGTTCTGTAGAATAATTACCCTTCACTCAGGTGGGGGGGGGGGCATGTCCATATAGTGTATTTCTAACTTTGTGTTCTTCTAAGTGTTTTGTGTGTTTGTGTGTGTGTGTGTTTTTAAGAATTTCTTTTTTAGATTAGTTTTAGGTTCATGGCAAAACTGAGGGGAAGGTACAGAGATTTCCCGTATACTCTCTGCCCCCATCTGTGCACAGCCTTCCTCATTATTAACATCCACACCGCCTACCCCCTGCCCACCTTCCCTGTGGTACATTTATTACAGGTGATGAACCTACATTGATTCATCATAATCACCCAAAGTCCATAGTTTACATTATAGTTCACTCTTGGTGGTATACTTCTATGGGTTTGGACTAATGTATAATGACATATATCCATCTTTATAGTAGTACACAGAGTATTTTCGCATCTTAAAAATCCTCTGTGCTCTGCTTCTTCATCCTTTCCTTCCTCTCCCAACCCCTGGCAAACACTGATCTTTTTACTGTCTCCATAGTTTTGCCTTTTCAGAATGTAAAATAGTTGGAATCAAATAGTATATAGCCTTTTCAGATTGGCTTCTTTCACGTAATAATATGCATTTAAGGCTCTTCTATGTTTTTTTCATGGATTGATAGCTCTTTTTTTTATTTTTATTTTTATTTATTTTTATTATTTATTTATTTATTTTTTTAAAAGATTTTATTTATTTGCGAGAGAGAGAATGAGAGACAGAGAGCATGAGAGGGAGGAGGGTCAGAGGGAGAAGCAGACTCCCTGCCGAGCAGGGAGCCCGATGCGGGACTCGATCCCGGGACTCCAGGATCATGACCTGAGCCGAAGGCAGTCGCTTAACCAACTGAGCCACCCAGGCGCCCTCTTTTTTTTTTTTTTTAATAACATTTTGTCTGGATATACTACAGTTATCCCTTTACCTACTGAAGGACATCTTGGTTGTTTCCAAGTTTTGGCAGTTATGAATAAAACTGCTATCTTCTAAGTTTTTAACTGACTTATGACTGTCCTTATTAAAAAGTGTATGTATTTGGAGCACAGTTGAGCTTATTTCACTCTTAGCAATTGATACAGGATAACTGTGAAATTTCTTTTTAAAGATCTTATTTGTGTGAGAGAGAGGGTGCGTGCACATGAGCGGGGGAGGGGCAGAGGGAGAGACTCTCAAGCGACTCCCTGCTGAGTGCAGAGCCCCACGGGGCTTTAAGAATTTTTTTAAATCATGCAAAGCTAACCACTATTTTCTTACAGGCATTTTCTCCCTTGATTCCACAATCCTTTTCCCCTCCCCCTTTGCCTTCTGATTTTACTAATGATTGAGTTTTCTCTGGCATTCTGTCTCTTGCTTTCATGGCAGCCTTACTTTTTTCTGTTCTTCAGTCTCACCTCCCTCCAGTCCTCCTAATAACTCCTCTACTCAACTTGTTCTTTGCTTTCGAGTGTCATTTCCAGGCCAGAGTTTTTCAAACTTGCCAGATCCTAAGAATAATCTGAGGTTTCTGGTTCCAAATACGTATTTAGAATCTCAGGTTCCTCTCCTGGAAATTATGATTAGGTCTGGAGGGAGACCTGAGATAAATACCTCAGGTGATTCAGATCCTATGATCAGGCAAATTTAAGAAACTTTTGAAAATATATACCATCTAGCATTACTGTGTTTTCCTTCATTTGACCTGTAGATCATCCTTTTAGAATTTCTTAGAAATCATAAACCAGGGGCTCTTGGAGATAATCTTGTCTAACCTCTACATAGTACAAATTTTTTGTTTTTTTTAAAAATTTTATTTATTTGACAGAGATGCAGCGAGAGAGGGAACACAAGCAGGGGGGGAGTAGGAGAGGGAGAAGCAGACTTCCCGTGGAGCAGCAGGGAGCCTGATGGCAGCGCTTGATCCCAGGACGCTGGGATCATGACCTGAGCTGAAGGCAGATGCTTAACGACTGAGCCACCCAGGCACCCAACATACTACAAATGTTTTAGAAAATCATTTTTGGGTTGATAATTATTCAGGAGCTTGTCTGTTCTTAAGGTTTCATAAGGCTGCCAGTGAGCCCTCAACATTGTCTGGGAAGTTTGCTGCTTTTCTTTGGTCAACTTGCTTGTTTGTTCTTCATGACGACTATTCAAACTCTTTATCTGTATACATCTTTTCTGTATTCCCCCTGTTAAAATAGAAATCCCACCTCCTCCTCAAAAGCTAATCTTTCACCTGTGCTCTAGATTCCACTCCTCACTTTGCTTAGGATTGTCACAAAATATAGATAACAAAATTACTGTTTAACTATTTTTAGGTGTATAATTCATTGGCATTAAGTGCTTTCACAGTGTTAAACAACCATCACCATTATCCATTTCTAGAACTTTCTCATCATCCGAAAAAGAAACTGCACCCATTTGCTTAGGATCTTTACACACCCCCACCCCTTTAATCTTTTCCCTCTCCATTCCCAAATTATATTAAGTGAATTCTTTATATTTCCTTCATTTATAATAAAATACTAAGCTTTTTTTTCTCCCCAGAAGTAAATCTTTCTTCTGAACTTGTGATTTTTCTATGTACCTTCTAATATTTTGCTATACATGTATGAACATACAGACTATATGAAACTATTTTGTATGATTTAACACTTTATAAATAGTATTTTGCATGTATCATTCTACAGATTGCTTCACTGCAACATTGCTTTAGAGAATTATGTTGATACATGTAACTCTAGTTCATTCATTTTAACTGCTATTTTTGGTATTTTTTTGTGTGATTATATCACTCTTCTCCTGTTCTTGTACATTTAGGTTGTTTACAGTTTTGTAATATTACAGTGTTGCAACAGGAATATATGTAAAGGATATCTCTACACTGTATCCTATACATGGATGCCCTGGGATTTCTGTTTGCCTTTTCTCATGTCCTGGGATCCCATGACTATTCTGTTGACCGAATTCAGTGATTCAAATGAGATTTCACATGTTTAAAGTCTTTATCCTACCATTAAATTTTTTGGGTGGTTCAGACAAGTGTGGCATTCTCGGTTGGAGATCATTTCCTTGAGGTTTATAAAGGCAAAGTGTCTTTATTTAAGCTTCTAGTACTGCTTTTGAGAAATCCAGTATCATAATGATTCCTGATATTTTTAGGTGTTTTTTTTTCCCTCTCTGGAAACTTATTTTAAAACCTCTTTACTGCAGGGGGCGCCTGAGTGGCTCAGTCGTTAAGCCTCTGCCTTCCGCTCAGGTCATGATCCCAGGGTCCTGGGATCGAGCCCCGCATCGGGCTCCCTGCTCCGCGAGAAGCCTGCTGCACTCCCTCTCCCACTCCCTCTGCTTGTGTTCCTTCTCTCTGTCAAATAAATAAATAAAATATTAAAAAAAAAAAAAAAAACCTCTTTACTGCAGAATTTCAGAATACTGAGGATAATGTGCCTTGAGATTTTTTTTAAATTGGGTTTTGTTTTTTAATTTACTGTGAAATATTTCAGACATACGTAGAGGTATAAAGAGTAATACATACACAGTAATAAATACCTGTGTTCTAACCACTTGGCCCAGGAAATAAAATGTTATCAATACAGTTGAAGACCACCTCCAACCCACATGATTTTCTCAGATTTCATTGGTATGAGTCCTTTATATTCACTCTGATGAGTATTTAGGCCTTCTCAGTATGGAAATACATATCCTTTTGTTTGGGTAAGTTTTCTTGTATTATTTCTTTGTTAATTTCCTTACCTTAGTATTTGCTGTTCTTCTTTCCTGAAACTTTCATTAGTTGGATATTAGGCCTCCTGGCTGAACCTCTGAATTTTTCCTTTTATTTTTCTTTGTCTTTTTGTTCTACTTTCTGGGAGATTTAACTATCTTCTTTTCCTCCTCTTGATTTATTTCAACTGTAATGTTTTGAATTTAAGACCTTGTTCTTTTTTAAAATTTAAATAACTTATTGTTTCATGGATGCAATATCATCTTTTATCTCTTTGATGATATTAGTAATTGTTTTGAAATTTTCTTGTAGTTTGTTTCATCGAGTTCTTTCTGTTTTAATCTTGTTTATGTATTTTCTTCAAATGTCTGGTGATCTTTTTATATTGAAATATGTGTTAGTACAAAACTGATTAGAAACTGTGGACACAAAGGTGGGATTGGACATTTGATGAATGGGTAGGGAATCTGGCCATATCTTGTAAGAAAAGCTACAGATATCAACATTTAGAGATCTTCTCTCTGGGGCCTTTAATTTCTACAGCTAAGACTGTACCACATTTTTGCCAGGGGAATAGAGTAGGTTATATCTCTGTTTGCTAGAATTCTTGGAGTTGAACTATGGAAGTAGGTAGGTGAGTTCATTGTTCAATATATGGAATTTTACTTGTCTGTTGTCAGTGTAATGGCTTTCTTTCATATTTGTGCCTGGTATCTTTGTTTTCCATAGTCTCTTTTGTTCCCTTTCTCCACCAGATAGGGTAAGTAATGTGGGATGGGGCAGGGAGAGGGGAACATAAGCAGAGGGGTCTAACTAATTCTTGTACAAATTTTAAACCCATCTTTCTCGTTTTTAGTTCCATGCTTTGTTTCCCACCTTCTGCTTAGCCTTTCCATGATTCTGTAGCTCAAACTGATTTTTTGGTTAACTTCTATGTAGGTACTCAGTATTCAAAGTTCTCAGTTGGCTAATTCCCCTGTACACTTTTCCCCTTGTAAAAAATGGTTTGCTAACTTGTATCTGTCATTTTTTTACTTCCGTTCTCTTTGAGCTTTTGGGATTTATGGCCTTTGTTTTACTCTCACTTGAGTGGCTTTTGATAAGGAATAGACATAAATCTTTTGTTCTGTCTGCCATGTTTAAATAGCAGTCCTCTTCACCTTTTCACCTTTACCAGATTCTTCCCATTAAGACCTCACACTAAAGAAGACTTAGATGGAAAGATATATTTTTGGATTAAGAAGAACCAACATCAGAATGATAAAGAAAAGCAGTGGTGGAGGAGTGCCCTATCAGATACCAATACATTCTAAAGATTTAGTGATTAAATAAGTGTATATTAGTTTATGAACATTATTCAGTGAAACAGAAAAGTAAGTCTAGAAATAGGCCCAAACACATACAGGCATTTGATACATAAAAATGATGGTATCTGAAATCATTGATGACAGAGATGATAGTGTTGGGACATCAGGGTATTTATCTAGAATTCATCTTTGTATCCATATCCCTGGATACCAAGATAAATTCCCAATGTGATCAGAGATTTAAATGTGGAAAATGGAGACATTAATGTAATAGAAGAAAACATGGAAGAATTCTTTCATGACTTTGTAGTTCAAAAGGTCTTTCTGACTATGACCAAAACAAAAGAAAAATCACTGTCAACACAGTCAAAAGACAAATTGTGAAAAATTGTATACAATTCATACAGAGGATTAACCTTTCTAAATTATTAAGGGTTCTAGAATTAGATAAGAGAAATAAATACTAGTAGCCCAATTTAAATATAAGCAGGCATTATGAATGGATAGTTCACAGAAAAAGAAACACAAAAGGCCCTATAATTCTCTTATTTGAAAAGATACACAGCTTCATTCCTAAGAAAGTGAAATTAAAACTACTAAGATGGTAGTTTTTACTTACCAAATTAGTAAAAATCCAAAAGTTTGATAACATTCTATTAGGCTGTGGGGCAATATATACTTTCTTACAGTGCTGGGGGAATAAAAGTTAATACAACCCTATTGAGGGTTGCTCAGTCTTTCCATTTAAGAAAATTCTCTGTTGATCTTATTTTCTCCTCTCACTACCAACCTTTTTTATTTTCACAGCCTAATTTCTTGAAAGAATTGTTTACACTTGCTGTCCACATTTTCTCATCTCTCCTCAGACCACTGATTTTGTTTCTGCTGTCATACTTTCTCTGAAAAGCCTCTCTTGCCAAAGTCACCAGTGGGCATTTTTCATCTTCATCTCACTGAAGTCTCAGCAACATTTTGACCAAACTTCTTCAAATATTTTATTTTAACTTTTATTATACCGTGTTGTCTTGGTTTTCTTTCTTTTTTTTTTTTTGTAAAGATTTTATTTATTTATTTGAGACAGAGAGAATGAGAGACAGAGAGCATGAGAGGGAGGAGGGTCAGAGGGAGAAGCAGACCCCCTGCCGAGCAGGGAGCCCGATGCGGGACTCGATCCCGGGACTCCAGGATCATGACCTGAGCCGAAGGCAGTCGCTTAACCAACTGAGCCACCCAGGCGCCCTCTTGGTTTTCTTTTTAACCTCTCTGACCACTTGACAATTCCTTTACATTCTTTTTTGTCAGCTTTTCTTCTCCTTCGGTGCTTTTTAAATTGGATCTTTCTCGGCAAAGGCCCCTGCTCTTTGAACTATATATGTTCTGTAGCCAATGACTAGGATTTATATCCTCAGTCCAAACCACTTGATTTCAGACCCAGCTGCCCTTTTGACATACCCACTTGGGTGTTTTAGAGCTACTTGGTATTAGTACCTATTGCTCCTGTAACAAATTACCATAAATGTAGTGCCTTAAAACAATACAAACTTAACAGTTTCTTACAGTTCTGAAGGCTCTGAAGGTGAATTTGGGTTTTGTTGTTTTTTTGCCTATTTTAGCTTCTGGTAGCCTTCTGTATTTCTTAGTTTGTGGCCCCTTCCTCCATCTGCAAAAAGTGCATTACTCCGCCTCTGCTTCCATCATTGTATCGCCTTCTCTGCAGATCTCCCTGTGCCTCCTCCTTATAAGAATGCCTGTGATTACATTTAGGGCTTACCTGGATAGACTAGGCTACCCTCCCCATTTCAAGATTCTTAACTTATTCACAACTACAAAGTGTTTTTTTTGCCATATAAGGTCATATTCACAGGTTCCAGGGATTAGGACCTACATATCTAGATATCTTTGGGGGCCATTATTCAGCCTACCACACAACTGAAGCTCATCATGTTCAAACTTCAACATATCACCTTCCCACCCAAACCTGGTGGTGGTCCTTCAGTAGAAAGAGTGGTTCTGTATCTCCTTGCAAAGGTCAGAACCTGGGAGACATCTTTGAGATTCCTTTCTCTGCCCTATCATATCCAGTCTGTCTCCCAAGTCCTGGCAATTTGATCTCCTGGATATTTTTCAGATCTTTTTTCTTTATTATTTTCTAATCATCTGCACTGTTACTAACTTAGTTTATCGTTTCAAGCCTAAATCTCTTTCAGCACCCCTCTGGGAAAATGAAACAAATACAAAAACCCCAAGCCCCCTCTGCCCTGAAAAGACAAAAGCAAATCGATAACTTTCCTTTAACTACTTTAGATCCTTTAGTGATTTCCCAAATCTTTAACAGTAGTCTTCAAGGCTCTCCTAATCCAGCTACAGCTCATTTGTCCAGCCTCATTCTTATTTTTTTCTTTTGCTTTCTGTGTTTAGCATTGTTAGCTTTCTTTTTTTTTTTAAAGATTTTATTTATTTATTTGTTTATTTTATTTTATTTTATTTTTTTAAAGATTTTATTTACTTATTTGACAGAGAGAGAGCGAGAGCAGGAACACAAGCGGGGAGTGGGAGAGGGAGAAGCAGGCTTCCCGCTGAGCAGGGAGCCCGATGTGGGACTCGATCCCAGGACCCTGGGATCATGACCTGAGCCGAAGGCAGACGCCTAGCGACTGAGCCACCCAGGCGCCCAAAGATTTTATTTATTTATTTGACAGAGAGAGACACAGCGAGAGAGGGAACACAAGCAGGGGGAGTGGGAGAGGGAGAAGCAGGCTTCCCGCGGAGCAGAGGGAGCCCGATGCAGGGCTTGATCCCAGGACCCTGGGATCATGACCTGAGCCGAAGGCAGACGCTTAACGACTGAGCCACCCAGGCGCCCTCATTAGCTTTCTTTTAGACCTTGGAAAGGGTGATTCTTAAGGGGTTTTGTTTCCTTTAAACTTGTTTTACAGATTTCAACTCATGTTACTTCGAGGAACACTTTATTCTCTAAATCAGGATCCCTTGTTCTCTTTCACAGTGTCTTATTCATTCCATTCTGAGGACTTGTCACAGCTTATAATTAAATATTTGTTTAGGTAATGTCTGCCTCTCCCTACTAGACTGTAAGCTTCCAGGGGCCAAGAGTGGGTCTGGTTTGCTATATCTGTGGTTAGGACAGTGTCTGACATGTAATATACAGTAAACTTTCATTCAATGAATGATACCGACTTTCCTATAATTCCTGTTTTTTATTTAAAGTTACATGAGTCTACTCAGTCTTTTTGCTGGTGGAGGGTCTTACCTCAATGTTGGTGGCTGCTGACTGATCAGGGTGGTGGTGGTTGCTGAAGGTTGGGTGGCTTTGACAGTTTCTTAAGACGGCAATGAAATTGACTCATTGACTCACAACAGTATCTCTGTAGCATGTGATGCTGTTTGATAGCATTTTACCAACAATAGAACTTCTTTCAAAATTGGAGTTAGTCCTCTCACCCTGCTGTGGCTTTATCAACTAAGTTTATGTAATATTCTAAATCCTTTGTTGTCATTTCAACAGTCTTCACAGCATTTTCACCAAGAGTAGATTCCATCCCAATAAACCACTTTTTTTGCTCATCCACCAGAAGCAGCTCCTCACCTACTCAAGTGTTACAGTGAGATTGCAGCAATTCAGTCCCATCCTCAGGCTCCACTTCTAATTCTAGTTCACTTGCTGTTTCTATCACACCTGCAGTTACTGTCTCCACTGAAGTCTCGAACCCCTCAAAGTCATTCATGAGGGTTGGATTCAACTTCTTCCAAACTCCTGTTAATATTGATATTTTGACCTCTTCCTGTGAATCACAAATGTTCTTAATGGCATCTAGGAATGATGAATCCTTTCCAGAAGGTTTTCCATTTACTTTACCCAGACCCATCAGAGGAATCACTATTTGTGGCAGCTATATAGCCTTTTAAATAAAGACTTAACAATTGAAATGACTCCTTGATCCCTGGGCTGCAGAATAGATGTTGTGTTGGCAGGCATGAAAATAATACTAATCTCATCGTACATCTCCATTAGAGCCCTTGGGTAACCAGGTGCATTGTCAGCAGTAATATTTTGAAAGGAATCTTTTTTTCTGAGCAGTAGGTCTCAACAGTGGGCTTAAAATATTCAGTAAACCATGTTGTGTAAGCAGATGTGCTGTCATCCAGGCTTTGTTGTTCCATTACAGAGCACAGGCAGAAGAGATTTTGCATAGTTCTGAAGGGCCCTAGGATTTTTGGAATGGTAAATGAACATTGGTTTCAACTAACAGTCACCAGCTACATTATTCTTTGATAAGAGAGTCAGCCTGTCCCTTAAAGCTTTGAAGCCAGGCACTGACTTCTGTAGCTATGAAAGTCCTAGATGGCATCTTCTTTCAATATACGGCTATTTTGACTGCATTGAAAATCTTTTGTTTAGTGGAGCCACCTTCATTATTGATCTGAGCTAGATCTTCTGGATAACTTGCTGCAGCTTCTACATCAGCACTTGCTGCTTCACCTTGCACTTTTCTGTTATGGATATGGCTTATTTCCTTAAATCCCATGAACCAACCTCTGTTAGCTTCAGACTTTTCCTTCTGCAGCTTCCCCACCTCTCTCAGCCTTCAGAGAATTGGTAAGAGTTGGGCCTTGCTCTGAATTAGACTTTGGCTTAAAGGAATGTTGTGGCTGGTTTGATCTATCTAGACCACTGAAACTTTCTTCATATCAGCAATAAAGCTCTTTCTTATCATTTGTGTGTTTCATGTGTGATGGCACTTTTAATTACCTTCAAGAAATTTTCCTTTATTCACAAGTTGGCTCTTTGGTGCAAGAGGCCTAGTTTTTGACCTGTCTTGGCTTTTGACATGCCTTCCTCAATAAGCTTAAATCATTTCTAGCTTTTGATTTAAAATGAGAGACATGCGACTCCTCCTTTCACTTAAACAGAGACCATTGTAGGGTTCTTAACCGGCCTAATTTCAGTTTTGTTGTGTCTCCGGGAATAGGGCCTGAGGAGGAGGGAGAGAGATGGGGGGACGGCCAGTCAGTAAAGCGGTCACTGTCTTATTTGGGTACAGTTCATGGTGTCCCAAAACAATTGCAGTAGTAACATCAAAGAGCACTGATCATCATAACAAATATAATAATGAAAAATTTTGAAATACTGTGAGAATTACCAAAATGTGACACAGAGAGAAGAACAAATGTTGTTAGAAAAATGGTGCTGATAGACTTACTCTTGGCAGGGTTGCCTCAAACCTTCAATTTGTAAAAAATGCAGCTACTGGTGAAGCATAATATCTGTGAAATGCAATAAAGTGAAGTGCAATAAAATGATGTGTGCCAGTATACAAGATAACAAGCCATAGGCTAAACCACCATAACAAAGAGATGTCACATACAGTTGCTAGAACAAAATAAAAGTTTCTCTCTTGAGTAACAAGTCCGGAGGTTAAGCCGCTCTGTTCTGTTCCATGATGTCATCCAGGATCCTCCTTTCCTTTTATCTTCTAAGTTTTGCCAGTCCCTCTGGTGGTGGTATCTGTGTATTTGAACCTGGCTCTTAAGAGACTGAAAGAGGAAGTGGACAGCAAGCAGCTTACTTATAAAGGCATGCTTTGGAAATTGCATATGTAACTTATACTAACATCTCATTGGCCAGAACTTAGTTCCAGACCACACTTGGCTGCCAAGGAGTCTCGCTTATTGGCTATATGCCCAGGAAGTTCTGTTTCTAAAAAGAAGGGTAGAATTAGTAGTTTGCTTGTTTGGCATTGGTGTCACACAGTTGGTGCATGTTGAATTTCTGGTCATAAATGCTATCCATCTTCTAACTTGTGCTGTTAATTATTTAAATGCATTACGAACAGTAGCATTTATGAACGTTTTTTGTTTTTGTTTTTGTTTTTTTTTTAAGATTTTATTTATTTATTTGAGAGAGAGAGACAGAGAGAGAGCATGAGAGGGGGGAGGGTCGGGAGGGTCAGAGGGAGAAGCAGACTCCCTACCGAGCAGGGAGCCCGATGCGGGACTCGATCCAGGGATTCCAGGATCATGACCTGAGCTGAAGGCAGTCACTTAACCAACTGAGCCACTCAGGCACCCGCATTTATGAACATTTTTTACACAAGTGATACATAGATACTGTTAATCGGCTTTGCTCTTACTACTGTTTTTCTTTGGGCACAGTTTAATGTCTGATTATTTCATTCTTTCTAGACACAGGATAAGTTATAAATTTATAGTATATTTTTTAAATAAAAAATAATTCAACCTCTTTTTAGGTTAACTTTCTCTTTCCAAATAGGAAAGGATGCTTTATATTTATTCATGTCACATATTAATTATCCCAGGTGTTTGCATTTTAAGTTGTCTTCAGGCTCAGTGCTATCGATTAAATTATTGCTAATTGTTTAAATTAGGTAACTTCAAGCACTGTGATATAAAAATATTCTGTCTTTGTAAAATTTAAAGTAGTTTGAATTCCTTCAAATTAATGATGCAGTAAGAATTGCGTAATCTCAAAGCTAGCAAAAGTGGCATGTGGCAGTGTCCCTTTTCAGGATTAGTCTTGAGTTCTGTAAGCTTTAAATTGTGATGTGTCTCTAGGATAGTTCTCATATAAAATGCTACTATTCTGTATTTTTGAAAGTTTGTCTTGGTAAAGGAACTTCTGATAATTGGGAATAGTTGGGGGGAGTGTTGGGGGGGACTGATATTTATTATCTCTGAAAGCATGCCATTCTCAGAACTGGTATTGAAGGTTAATTAATCTGCTTTAGTTGTTTTAGGGTGCTTGGCCTAGAAAGGTTAGAATAATGCTTAGAAAAGCTTTCCTAAGTAGAAAAGCTTTCCTTATCTTTGTATCCCATGATCATCATCTTTCCTGCTGTCCCCCCTGGCTTTTCATAGCATGATGATCATACAAATGAATGGAAGGTAACTCATAAAAATATATGCAAGGTGACTTTTGTCCTGGGTGGTTGCTGCTTAATGATCCTATAAGGTGATCTTGGGACAGATACGTAAGGAAGTAAGAAATCCCTGATTTTTTCTTTGTGTATTGTGTGTGAATAGGGGTGCCTATTAAATAGTCTACAAAAAAAAAAGTGGGTTCTGAAAATGCTGCTAGAGAACTAATAGTAAAAAACTGTGTAAGAAATACTAGATTGTCATTTATGCCTTATTGAGGCAAAATAGGTGGTATTTAAAAAAACAATTTAATCTTTTTTTAAGATTTATTATTTTATTTATTTATTTATTAAGTTTTTTTTTTTTTTAAAGATTTTATTTATTTATTTGAGACAGAGTGAGAAAGAGAGAGAGCACAAGACGGGGGAGCGGGAGAGGGAGAAGCAGACTCCCTGCTGAGCAGGGAGCCCGATGCGGGACTTAATCCCGGGACTCCAGGATCATGACCTGAGCCGAAGGCAGTCGCTTAACCAACTGAGCCACCCAGGCGCCCTATTTATTTATTTGACAGAGACCCAGCAAGAGAGGGAACACAAGCAGAGGGAGTGGGAGAGGGAGAAGCAGGCTTCCCGCCGAGTAGGGAGCCTGATGCAGGGCTTGATCCTAGGACCCTGAGATCATGACCTGAGCTGAAGGCAGATGCCTAACGACTGAGCCACCCAGGCGCCCCTAAGATTTATTATTTTAGAGACAGAGTGCGCATGTGATGGGGACAGAGAGAGAGGGAGAGAGAGCATCTCAAGCAGACTCTCCAATGAGTATGGAGCCTGACTCTGAGATCATGACCTGAGCTGAAATCAAGAGTTGGTCGCTTAACCTCCTGAGCCACCCAGGCACCCCTATGTTAGGCTTTTCAATCTAATCTGCACCTTACCTAAGGTAGAGAATGCTTGGTTACTGATCCAAGGTGGAAATTCTGGTTAGAATTAAGCATTTTTAGTCTAGTCTTCTGTATGCACAGATCTGTCTTTATTCTTGAGAACATTAATTTTAAATCAGAAGTGGGAAGGGTGCCTGGGTGGCTCAGGGTCTGCCTTTCAGCTCAGGTCATGATCTGGAGTCCCAGGGTGGAGTCCCACATCGGGCTCCCTGCTCAGCAGGGAGCCTGCTTCTCCCTCTGCCCCTTACCCCACTCATGCTCTCTCACTCTCTCTCTCTCTCTCTCTCAAATAAAAATCTTAAAAAAAAACCAAAACTGGAGGTGGGAATATAAAAAAATACAAGAAGTGACTTAGAAGAATAATATCAGATTGTGTCAAATCAATTGGTAGACTCCATTTTTTTTGTTTGTTTTTTAATTTTTTATTTAAATTCCAGTTAGCATACAGTGTAATATTAGTTTCAGGTCTACTAGTAGATTCCATTTGAATGCTAGGATTCTCTGGGCTACAGATTGGTATAAAATATGCCTTAAGTTCACTAGAGAGTTGATAGAAAGAAAATGTCTGTGTGCTTGCAAGTAACATTAGATTTCAGAAAAGGAAAAGATCATGAAGGGTGATCAGGAAGGCTTCCAGAAGAAAAGTCTTGAACTGATCTTTGAAAGATAAGATTTGGATTGACAGAAGAGGACATTTCAAGTAGGGCAGATTTAAGAGAAAAATCATTGCAAGTAGAAGTAAGTTTGGCATAAATTGGGTAGATAAAAAGATCAGTTTGCCTGGGGTAGAGGATCTTATATGCAAGTAACTGGGAGGGAGATTGGGATTGCCAACAGTCAAGCCTGGTATCTGGCCTGATGTGAAGGTTTTCACTAGGGAGTACAAAATGGATATGGAAGATTAATCTGACCATGTTTTTTTTTTTTTTTTTCCTCCTTTTCTCTGCCCTGCCAGTTTTACTGTTTATTTACTGATTTTTTGTCCTAAATGAAGATCACTTTGTTGTTGTTGTTGTTATTATTTTTAGTGTTTACAAAGTACAAAAATCATCATTCTCAGAGAAGTTTAAGTATATCTTAATGTCTTCAGTGTTTCTTTGAGATTTGGGGGTCATAGATTAACTTGCTCTTTGAAATTTCTGTTTGTGGCACTTATCACGTTAATGTGTTTGTCAGAGTGCTAGGGCAACTTTCTGTAACTGTGGACTTTATACAAGGTACTGACCATTGAGTTCTTAGTATGTAGAAGAAATAGCAACAATGGAAACAATATTTTAATTCTTTAATTATATTATAGTGTACTTCAGTCCTTTCTCCCCCCTCTTCCATTTTATCTCAGGTCAACAGGACATACTGCTGTGGCACCTACCGAGCAGGTCCCATGCGGCAGATAAGTCTTGTTGGAGCAGTAGATGAAGAAGTTGGTGATTATTTCCCAGAGTTCCTTGATATGTTAGAAGAATCACCATTTCTGAAAGTGAGTGTTAATTCCAATTATTAAAGTTCTGATCATTACTTTAGTGGACACTTTCTATTAAAAAGTATTAATATTAAATTAATCTTGTCTATTAAAATTAAATTTTATCCAGTGTTTTGAATAGAAATGTTTAGAAAATTATTGGTTCAGAATAACAGAAATAACAGAAAATTATTGGTTCAGAATTTTACATATAACTCTCTAATACAGCATTTATTTCTTCATATGCATATACAAAATAAACTTCCTAGAGCTTTCTTTTGGTTTGGGGTAGTAGAGAGGTTAACTTGTAAATAGACAAAAAAAAATTTTTTTTTCATGTGACTCATTCATCTGATTTCTAGATGACTTTGCCCTGGGGTACGCTTTCCAGCCTCCGACTCCAGTGTAGGTCCCAGAGTGATGATGGGCCGATCATGTGGGTAAGGCCAGGAGAGCAGATGATCCCTACAGCAGATATGCCAAAGTCACCCTTCAAAAGACGACGGTAAACATTTATTTTTCCCAAATAAGGAAAAGCACTTTTTAAAAGTTTGGTTGCTTATAAAAATGATTGAGACCTGAGTGCAGTTTGAAAACTATTTGTCTAGATTATTTGAAGAGCTATCTTAAGTAAATCTTCAGTGGTCAGTTTCTTAAGAGTCCAGTCTACTCATTACAGAGTCATCAGAGTGAGGCATCCTTCTAAAAAAACAAATTTAATTTTTTCCTATTTTCTTAAAACCTGGGTCGTAACTGCCTGCAAGATTAAAGTCTAAACTCCTTTGTGTGGTTACAAGGATCTTTCATAATCTGGCCCCAACAGTACCTCCAGCTGGATCTGTTTCTAGTCTGTGCCAGCCACGCAGAGGTCAGTTTTCAAACTGTGATCTTTCACAGCTCTGTGCTTTTGCACCGTTCTTTTTACTTAGAATGGCATCCCCTCCCCCATCTTCCTTTCTACCTGACAAACTCTTAATAAATTTTCAAAAAAATAAACTTGGATGTCACTTCCTTTGTGAAGCTTTTCTTTGTTCCCATAGACAATTAATTTATTCCCTTCTCTGTGTTCACACATCATTCTGTTCATTAATGACCTGTTTACATGTTTTTGTTTTTTACTAAATTTTGAGTTCTCAGGACAGTGACTGTGTTTTATTCTCAGTCTTCATGACCCACATAGACAGGTGATTAGTAGTGTTTGCTGAATGAAACCGATAATGTATATCTCCTATAGTAATTCATATTGGGCCAACATATTCTGTGTTTCAGACACTTAAAACGAATGTAGATTAATTTATTCTGGTACTCTGAAAAAAATTTCATTTTAATAAGAGTGAAAATGATTTATATTTGCTTAGACTATGGAAGTTACCCCAAATAAGTATCCAGAAGTGAGTTTGTTAGTTTATTTATTTTAAAAAGATTTTATTTATTTATTAGAGAGAGCAAGAGAAAGCACGAGCAGGGGGAGGGGAGAGGGAGAGCGAGAAGCAAACTCTCCACTGAGGAAGGAGCCCTAGGTGGGGCTTGATCCCAGGACCCTTAGCTTAACCAACTGAGCTACCCAGGCGCCTCCAGAAATGAGTTTTAATGGACTAGTCTAGACCTTACCTTAAAGCTTATAGGGGAATGATGCTATAGCTAAATTTGGAATAACCTTAGGTACTTGAGATACTGCATGAAAATACTTTGTAAAAAACTATATATGAATGCAAGGTGATGGCATGGTAGAACCTGGCAGTAAACTACTTCTGCACACTGCTTAGACCACGGCAGTTTTTGTATATCATGATGATGAGTCTGGAAATCCTAAATTCTTAAGTACTGTATACATTTTTTTGTTCTATAATTTTTCCAAAAAGGAAATGACCATTGTTTGTTTCCTGATTGTTACAAACTTTTAGAAAAATCAGGTAATAGAAAAAAGTAAAAAGAAGGCAAAAAATACCCATAATCCCACCTATTTAGGCATATTAACCTTTCAAATTTCAGTCTGTATTATACTCCTAAACTTTGTACACAAATGAACTCATTCTTTACATGATGTTTACTTTAAAACTTGGGGTTTTTTTTTTTTAACCCCTTAAGTTTTAATATGTTATATTAAGATGGAGCTATATCATTATGATATAGAACATAGAATGACTATGTTCTCACTGAATGGTTGTATCAAGATTTACTTAACCAATTCTTTTTTAGTGTAAGTTGCTTCCAGTTTTTCAATGTAAACAGGACTTCGACAAACATGACAGTGGTGCTGGAGCCAGGCTCCCAGGGCCATTATTAGCCTCCCAATGCCACATTGAACGTGGTCACATTAGTTGCTTGAAATTGGCCATGTTGGGAGTATTTATACCACAGAAATAAGCAGATCAGCTACAATCAGCTATCTTCCCCTGAAGCCGGTTGTTAGGAATGTTTAACACATCACTGATTGTGGGTAGCTGGCTGGCTGGCTGGTTGGTAGGTAGGTGGATATATGTATCTTTGTGCATATGCATGTTTATTGTCTTAGTAGAAATTTTAAAGATGCAGAGTATATACACATTTCTAACTTGATCCAGGACTGTACCAGTTTATACTCCCACCCAAATAGTTAAGACAGTACCCTTTACTCATACCCTCCATTAACTTTTTTTTTTAAACTTTGTTGATCTGATTGGACAGAGATGTCTCATTTTGATTAGTTCTTCTTTGAGGGGTTTGTATTTCTTCTTTTGTGATTCCCTTTTCATTTTATCCATATGTTTACTAGGCTGTTTTTCATTTAAAATTTCTCTTTTTTTTAGGACTATTAACTTTTTTTTATTTTGCAAATTTTCCTGCTCATTTTTTTTTCTTTCAGCTTCAGTTTTTTCTTTACTCACAGTTTTGGTTTTTTTGTTTTTTTTTCTTTTCAGTTTATTTTTCTTTACACACAGATCTATCCTTTCCTCTGAGGTTTCTCTCCTAGTGGCTGACTTAGAAACGCCCTTCTCTCATTGAGTATTACAAAATATTCATCTACATTTTATCCTAGTACTTTTGTGATTTCAGTATTTACATGTTTTACTTACCTCGTATTGATTTCAGGACAGAGGCAGGCATTCATCATTTTTTCCAAGTAGTTAGGCAGCTGTACCAACATCATTTACTTAATGTATTTTTTCTCCACTAATCTGAGGGGCTGTCAAATTTTATTTTTATTGGGGTTAAATACTCTTGAGTGAGGCATTCAAAAGCACTTTGAATTAGAGTGAGTAAATCAGAACTTAAACATTAATGTCATCTTTTTGTGTTAATGAGAACTCTTTATTGCTGAAAATGGAATCAATGTGAGAAGCTGGTTATCAAGGGCACTGCTAATGAAGATGATCTTTGAATTTATGTACTTTAGAGTTAAATACATGCACAGGGTTTTAAAAAATCAAATGGTACAGTAGGGTTTGTAATGAAAAATCCTACCCACCTTTCCCTCCTTTTTACCAGACAAAAGACCATTTCTGTTTTTTAATGCCTTTTGTTTGAGGACTGTGGCAGGAAACTTGTCAGCTTCTTGGTATGATAGATAGGGACTCCTTCCTGTTCCCCAGTTAAATGACCCTTTCTTTACCCTCTTGTTCGCCCTTTCAGCTTTTTGCCAGCTTTGCTTATACATTGTTGAGGTTAATTCATATTCTGCTTTAAAATTAGGTTTTATATGCTTTGTCAATAGGTCTATTCTACAATTTGAAAGTCAGTAAATGGCATTTATAATATTATGGGAAGGTAAGTTTACTGCAGAGCTAACCAGTGGGCTAAAAATTTGTATCCTAAAGTTCCAATGTTATGTTAATGTTCAAAGGGATAATATACAAAAGGATCATTCTTTCCTATATTTCACCTAGATGTTGAAAATCATGCACATTTTAATTAGTTTCATGTTTGGATTGTGCTGTTTTTTTTTGTTTTAAGAAAATTGTTCTATTTTCCCTGCAGTTTCTGATTTACCCCTCTTTTGAAGGGGGACATACACTTTTCTTGACCATATCCCTAATAGTTTGTATTCTTTTTTGCTCCAAATACATTTCTTTCTTCTAGAATCATACTTTCTACCCTATGACTATGACTTTAGCTTTTTTAATTTTTTTTTTTTTTTTTTTTTTTTTGAGAATATTGATAGTTACCTTGGATTCTGTGCTTTTATCAGATCCTCAAGAATCCAGAACTTTAATCATACTGTCTACTAACACATCATTTTTTTTACCTGGAAATCTTTTGGAGCTCTGTGTTCTCTTCAGTGTGAAAAGCTTTACTTCGCATTTACCAACCTAGGACTTCCCACTTAATGCATTTTTACATTAACCTACAGTTGTCTTCTTCCTAGGCTTATTTCCTTCTCTTGCTTTAGCACATTCTCAGGTAATATTCTAACAAAAGGAAGGTATTCTGAATCATTATATGTCTGAAAAATTTTTTCTCATTAAATAGGATTGATAGTTTAGCTGGATTCCAGAGGATATATTTTCCCTAAATACTTTTAGCATTGCTCCAGTGTCTTCTGGTATGTAATATTGTTTATGAGATGTCTTAATGCCAGTTTAATTTTGGGGGTTTTTTGTAGGTAATCTTTTTTCTTTTCCTCTCTGAAAGCTTAATTTCACAATGATGATTTGGGTCTTTCATTCTTTTTTTTTTTTAATTTATTTGACAGAGAGAGACACGGCAAGAGAGGGAACACAAGCAGGGGGAGTGGGAGAGGGAGAAGCAGGCTTCCCGCTGAGCAGGGAGCCCGATGTGGAGCTCGATCCCAGGACCCTGGGATCATGACCTGAGCTGAAGGCAGACGCTTAATGACTGAGCCATCTAGGCGCCCCTGGGTCTTTCATTCTTATTCTTATATTTAATCTTTTTTGTTGTTTGGTAGGTCCCTTAAATCTTAAAGATTCGTGTCTCCTTTTCTGGGAATTTTTCTTGCTTAATTTCTTTGGTAATCTCTTCATTTTCGTTGTTAAATTTCTTTCTGAAACCACTGTTAAGTAATAGATCTCTCATTTTGATTATTCTCATATTTCCTATTATCTTTTTGCTTTTGATTTTGGGACATTCACTTGATTTTTGTCTTTTAACCTTTCTTTTGAATTCTTACATTTCAGCATTGTTTATTTTGGTCTTTGTCAGGCTGCCACAGGCTGTCTTCACATAGTTGGTGATTTGTGGTTGACACATTCATATTTAGAAATAAAGCATTGGGCTTACTGAGCATTCTATATATATTTTATATTTTAGTGAGGCTTGTCACTAGGTAGGTTTCACTATAGAGTTAATAGGCATAGAACTGGACATTAAAGGATATGTCCACATGCTGGAGGATTACATTAGTTCTATTAATATGGTAAGTTCAGTGTCTTTAGAGAAGAACACACAAGGTTTTGTTTTGTTTTGTTTTGCTGAAAGTTTATCAGGATGTTTTTGGCCACAAGCAACAAAAATCTTGATTCAAACTGGTTCATAAAATAAAATGTTACCCCATGTATCAAGAAGTCCAGAAGCTTGGCCCTAGGCACTATAGTCAGTGACTCAGTACATTCATCAAAGAATCAGGTCTTTTCCTTTTGTCCGCTCTGTCATTCTCTTTGCCTGTGCTTTGTACTCACGATGGCTTTCTTTATGGTTCCTGGATGATGATTACGGTTCTAGGCATCACATGGATCTGGTTTATATGCAATAGAAGAAAAAAACTATCTTTTCTTGTACTTCTCTTTCAGGGCTAGGAGACTTCCCAAGTCTCCTTAAGCAGATTTCCTCTCTTAACTGCTGGCCAGAATCAGTTCATTCTCATTTTTAAATCAGTCACTGGCAAGGGGAATGCACTTACCACAATTTGTCAGGATTCATTAGGACTACTTCTGAAGCTTGTAAATGAGGTCCTTTACAGGGTAGGAGCAGATACCTAATGAGAATCAGAGTTTTGTCAGGGAAATAAATAGGAGAGATGGATGCTGGGTGGGTCAATCACAGTCTTTCCCATGGGGGTAGATGCCGGACTTCATTTTATCCACAGGGGTGGCAGGTGACTGGTTTATTTGCAGAATTTCACTTTAATTCCCTCTTTCTCAGCCTTACCTCATTTCTGTCTATTACCATTATACTTGGCCTTTTTTTTTTTTCTTTCTCTCTTCTCCTCTCCTCTCCTCTCCTCCTCTCCTCTTTTCATTTTCTTTTGTTCTCCCCCTTTGCATCTTATGCTTCTCTAAGGTCTTTGGGCCGGCCAGCTGCCTTTTTAGTTACCATTCCCTTCATGTGTATTCTAGGCCTGTGGCTTTCTCTGCTCAGTTAATTAGTCTAAGACACTTGTGATCATTTTCCACCTTCCAGAAATTTGTTGATACTATTAACTAATTCATTTCCTTTGTTGGTTCTTATTCATTCCTTTACTATCACCTTTAGATTTAGAAATTTTTGAGCACATAAAAAAGCAGAAGATAATTAATTCTCATGTATTCAGTATCAACAGTTACCACTTCATAGCCAGTTCTGTTTCATCTGTACTCCCATCCATTCGTGCATCTCCCCTCCCTCACCCCTACCATATTAGTTTGAAGCCTTTTACTTTCATTTTAATGTAGGAGGAGATCAAGTACATGCTCACTTTGCCATCAGGTCTTGAATCAGGTCTAGTAGAATGTTTTGAGAGTTAAGATGACTCAGAGTAAAGAAACATACAGCCTTGAACTTTGAATTGTGTTTTCTGAATTTAGTTTTAGAAAACTAAATTTTATATATTCCAACACTACACTTGAGCCAAATCAAAGATATAGCTTCTATATTATCATGACATCCTTAGGGAAGAAGGTAATCATATTAAGCATTACAATATATACTATGTTAAATGCTAATGATCAAAATCATTGAATCCTTATTAGTCCTGGTCTTATTTAAAATTTGATATTTTAGCAGCCTTTTTCACCTTATTGCTGTTCATACTTTCCCCCCCTTTACTTCGCAAACAAATCAACTCCAGATCAATGAATGAAATTAAAAATCTCCAGTACCTACCTCGGACCAGTGAACCCCGTGAAGTCCTCTTTGAAGACAGGACAAGAGCTCATGCCGACCATGTAGGTCAGGGGTTTGACTGGCAGAGTACGGCTGCTGTTGGGGTTTTGAAAGCTGTGCAGTTTGGTGAATGGTAAGTTAAGGGAACTCAACTGCAAGGTTGGTTAATGTTGTCTGAGAAAATGTGGACTCAATTTAAAGGTTGAGGACTAACTTTTTTAGGGATTGTGGTAAAATACACGTAACATTAAACTGAAAAATCTTAATCATTTTAAGTGTACATTTCAGAGGTGTTAAGTATATTTACATTGTTGTGAAGCAGATTTAGAGAACTTTATCTTGCAGAACTGTAACTCTATACCCACTTAACAATAACTCCCTTTCCTCTCTCCCCAGCTCCTGGTAACCTTCATTGTACTTTCTGTTTCTGTGAATTTGACTACTTTAAATAACTTCATATAAATGGAATCATACAGTAGTTTTTTGTGACTGGCTTATTTTTGCTAGCATAATATCCTCAGGGTTCATCCATATTGTGCCATGTGTTAAAATTTCCTTCCTTTTTAAGGCTGAATAGTATTCCATTATATGTATATGGTACATTAGCATTCATTCATCAGTGGACACTTGGGTTGCTTCCACCTTTTGGCTGCTGTGAACAAATATCTCTTCATGTCTCTGCTTTCAGTTTTTTGGGTATATACCCAGAAGTGGAATTGCTAGATCATTTGATAATTTTATTTTTAATTTTTGGAGGAACTGCTAATACTATTTTCCATAGTGGCTGCACCCCCCCCCTTTTTTTAAGATTTTATTTATTTATTTGACAGGAGAGAGGGAACACAAGCAGGGGGAGTGGGAGAGGGAGAAGCAGGCTTCCCGCTGAGCAGGGAGCCCAATGTGGGGCTCGATCCCAGGACCCTGGGATCATGACCTGAGCTGAAGGCAGACACTTAACAACTGAGCCACCCAGGTGCCCTGTTGCTTCACCCTTTTACATTCAATTGGAACCCAAAGCTCAGAGCATAGAATTTAGCTTATTTAAAAACTGTTTTGTTTTTCATATTTATAACTTCAGGGCCTTCAATATTACTATAGAGTTTGATCTGACCTTATTTAGAAGTATAGTTCAATCACAGCTCGACAGTATTTCAAGTACATCATTCAGCTTTTTTCTCCCCCCTCTCTACTTTGGAAACTGAAGGCGTGATATTTATATGGCTGATAACGTTTTCTCTCCACTTTGTTCCATCCTGATGATGACATTACAGGGTGGCCTGGAAATGGTGGCGCAGAGTGGTGAGAGGATGCAGATGCAAGTAGTTTAGAATGAAACTGTTTTTAGTCATTGTTATTTTGATTTTGTAACAACTAATCTAATTTTCATTTTTTTAAAAACAGCTTTATTGGTGTTTTATTTATTTTTAAAGTCTTGATTAAAAAACGTAAATGTACACTCTTGTTTGTAGGAGCTGTGGGTCTATTTCTAGGCTAGTAGTAGCATTTCTAGGAATAGGAGAAATGAAATTTGTCATCATTTTCCATTATGAGATGCATGTTTCTAAAATCTGATTTTGTTAATCTTAGGAGTGACCAACCTCGCATAACCAAAGATGTGATTTGTTTTCATGCTGAGGATTTTACAGATGTTGTACAGAGACTTCAGTTAGACCTTCATGAACCTCCGGTTTCCCAGGTAAACTCTTGCTTTTTTATTACCTTTCGAGTGAGATAATAGAAATAAGTGCCTGTTACCCATTTTATTTTGCATTTGATCTTATAATTGGATACATGGGATGGTAAATTTAATTTTATTACTATTAAAAGCTGTGTGTGCAGGGTGTCAGAAAGTCATTAAAGCAGAGCTTCCCAAGCAGAATGCTTAAAATCACTTTAATCTTTGGGATGCCAGGTGGGCCCAGATGGTCAGAAGGTCTAGGCTGCTCAGTTCTGTCTGGAAGCAGTCTCAGCTGATAACCGCATTGCACTGTGTGTCCTCACATGCAAAAGGTTGAAAGACACAGGAGCAGATAAGTGTTGCCCTTCTGTGTGGCAAAGAATACATTATTGATGCCTAGCTGCATTTTGAAACAGTTGTTTAAATGATTCCTTAGGCCATCCTGACTTTAACCTGTACTTTGTTACTAGAGAGGTAGTAAAGTATGAGGACAAGTGTTTCCCAGGCATTACAGGAAATTTTAGAAAGTTGTCTATTATTTAGTATTGCTTGGCTTTAATTTGGCCCTACTACTGTTTTCCTGTGTTAATTCTGATGTTTTATTTTACTAAATTTTTACGTATTTTAAAGTGTCATGCAACTTTCTTTTCCCTGCAGTGTGTACAGTGGGTGGATGAAGCTAAACTAAACCAAATGAGGCGGGAAGGCATTCGTTACGCTAGAATTCAGCTGTGTGACAATGATATTTACTTCATCCCTAGAAATGTCATTCATCAGTTCAAAACAGTGTCAGCAGTGTGCAGCTTAGCTTGGCATATAAGGCTTAAACAGTACCACCCTGTTGTGGAAGCCACTCAAAACACAGAAAGCAGTTCTACCATGGACTGTGATTTAACTGGAAAGCAAGAATTAGAAGTTGACTCCCAGTGTGTGAGGGTAAAAACTGAATCTGAAGAAACATGCAGAGAGATGCAGCTTTTGACAACTGCTTCATCGTCCTTCCCTTCATCGGAACTTAAACTACAGCAAGATCAGATGACTCAGCCTGTCCCAGTTTTAAAGGTGGAAAGTAGACTGGACTCTGACCAGCAACACAATCTACAGGAACATTCGAGCACTCCTGTGTGATATGTACATATTCAAACACATTTTTTAACTTTTTTAAATTTTGATGTGAAGTTATAGTTTTATAACTGGCTTAAGTTAAGTTTTATTGGAGAAATCTTGCCTATAATTCTATAAAGAGAAATGACATTCCACAAATGTCAAGCATATCTTTTTTACACAGATTATGCAAAGTTAAGAGTTGTATCTTATCCCGTTAGTACAGTATGTAATAGTGGGTCTGCTGCTACTTTCTGTTTTAAGGTGTGAGGTAACAATTCAATCTCTTCTTCAAATCAAACAGAATTCTCTGGAATAACAGATTCTTATTTGGTAAATTATTCACTTCCCTTAATTTTATCTTGCCTTGTCTCTTGCCATATTTGCTGTTTTATGATAGAAGATCAGATTTATGCTTTGGTACTTGTGTCTTTATGGCACGGATTCAGTTTCTAGAGTAAAAATGGCAAAAGTTGCAGGAAAGAGTTCTTGCATCTTGTTCATGGGCAAGTAAGTTCCAACCGCAAAGAACAGGTAGTTTCTAAGGAAAATTCAGTGGCTCTCTGGTTTCTTAACAAAAGAGAAAGCACAGCACTTTCTGATCCAAACTGTCTTTTTTGTATCTGTTATTTAAAGCCCAGTGGATATTTCAATTAAAAATATCTAAAGATGCATAGTCCTTGGTCATTCATTATCCATGGTTCATTAATCTCTTCTAGAATACATGGTAACTATGGAAGATAATTGGGTAAAAGAGATAATGTTGACATGATACTCTATCATTCTGCTACCTAGCATCCTCACACTTTGGATACTTTTGCTTCCTAAATTGATCACGAGTATCAAATTTAGAGAATGATATCAGTCTTTCTGATGAGGCTGCCATATTTTGTGCATGAAACTTAGGAAAAACTGTTTTTGTCACTTGGCATCAACTTCTTCATGATAAAGATCTGTTGAGACACTTCAATTCACAGTTTTAACTGGTGAATACTTGGGTTTATTTACTATTATTCTGTGTTGCTATGGTCTAATAAAGAATATGGCACTAGACTTCATCCTAGAGTTTCAGGTAACCTACTGCTTAGTGCCTGAGTATTTAAATTTTTTTTTTTTTTTTTCCCCAAACAGGCACAGTTCATATAGCTGGTGTAGTCTTAACTTTCTATTATTTTAGAATGTTAACATGATACACATTTCACTTTCTCTTAGTTAATAATACAATAGGCCTTTTGTTCATTAAAGGAAGAGTATTCCCCACACCTAAGACCAGATTCTTGTATCTACCTGGTTATTGTGCAATTCGGAGATTTTTTTTTCCTGGAGGGTGAGATTTGGAATATTTACAGTTAACATAGGCAAAAAAAAAGATGCTGCTTTATTATGTCTGTCACCATGAAAACTTAGCTGCATCTTTTGAAATATCAAATATGAATTTTCTCTAAAATATTCTGAAATAGGCTAAATCTTATAAATATTACTTTGTGCAATATTGTTGTGTAGTTAAATGCATATTAGCAAAGTATAGAGGTCACTGTGTAAACCGATAGAAAAGTAACCATCAGCAAATACTGCAGTGATTAGTTAGAATCTGTATTATTCCTTATATATATGTATATGTATGTATTCTCTGTTACAAAGGATGAAGACAAATAGAGAAACATTTCAATGTAAACCATTTATGAATTGGAAGTGATGTTGGTTTTAGTTATCTTTGTAAATAAGGTAATTAGAATGGTATGAAAAGTAATGTGATTATTGCAGGGGTGTTTTAAAATCTTGGGTATAAATTCTAGGGTAAATTCTAGTTTATCAAGACTAGTTTTTAAAGGGACCTGCCTTTGAGGGTGTTTTTTCTTATTTTGGAGGGGGGGAGGTTAATCACAAAAGTATATGGATTGGGTTTTCTTGTTTTTGTTTTTCTGTCCAGAAGAATTTCATAGAGCTTTACTAGGCTGTGCAAAGTAGAATTCTTCTCAGGCAACATTTGCTTTTTAAAATAATCATGAAGAACAAGGTTGTTAAAGCAAAAACTTTTTTTATTTTTATTTTCTTGTCTTCCAAGATCCGATTTCCCCATCTCCCACTTGCCATCCAGCAGATGCCATCTGTCATCTAAGCTGGTCATTACTAATAAATAAGGAGACTGTCTCCTGACAGCCAGCACTGTGTATAATCACTCAGGAACCAGCGGATCTGCAAAGACCTACAATCAAAAGCAAATCCCCATTTTCCTTTTATAAAACATTTCTACCCTCACCTCCAATATAAACACATTAAAAGAGTATACAAATGTTTAAAATCATGTACTAATAAATTAATTGTATGTTAGAATTGCAATAGAATGGAGAGAGAAACATTTAGCTAGTAATGTATCTGGAAACTGAATGTCCTATGTGAGTATTAGATTTAATAGCATGCTTTAAAGACTGATGAATATAAAAGCTCAAGTTTTGAGTTTCCTTACTGCTTTCAAAGTTGTATCCTAGTTTAGTGATACAAATGATTGCAATTTTTCTAAATCTTGAAATTATTTGGTTTGGTGGAGTGAGGCATGGAGCAATCTGGCGTCTTCTGATTTGTAAAGTAGTGATGGCAGTGAAGTTGTATCTGAAATTTAAGCTGATCTTCCTTTTTGGTATATTATCTGTTGTGCCAACTCTTTGAGATTACTTGCAGAATGTGGCTGTAAGTTTGAGTATTTTGTGGAGCAGAGGGATATTTTAAAAATGTGCTTATGGAAAGGACCCAATAAATGAATATTCCTAACTTAGTAACTAGAATGATTTTATGGTATTCGTAAATAAGGATAAAAGTCTTCCCCCTGCCCCAGAAGTCATTCTGTAATTACCAAGATATGCTAGGAGTAGGATTATGATTCAGAGGTATCCCAAATTCATAAAGCAATAATAATAAAAACCTACATATTAGTTTTCCCCTCCAAAGTTTTAACTCTTTAAAAATGAATTCCTAAGCTTAATTGTACTTTTAATTTGCTTATTCAGTACTTAGAATTTGTTTCACTGGTACTTTATTATTTTTAATTAAAAACTTGAAAGGTGCCCTTTCCCCTTGGAGACCGATGGAATATCAGTTGACAGGTATTACAAGCTCTTGTAGGGGGAAAATGGAGCTTGTTTAATAAAATCCTTTACCAAACCTTAGGAAAAGAGGTCTTGCAACATCTTGCATCAGTCTTAATAGGCATAAAGTTCACACTTAATGCCTGGAGAAACTTTTGCTTATTGCCTTTCCCTCTATAAATAGTGTCTAGAATGAAAACTAATTTAGAAATGAGACTCCAAGATTCAAGAAAACCCTTAGTGAATATATTCTTGATCATTAATATTAGCCCATTATATTTTCATCTGTATTTGCCATTAAAGCTTATTTGCATTTATACCTTTAGGATAATTGAGTTTGTGTCTTTCTAATCTATTTTGTCATTGCTACAGGTTTAAAAAAAAAAGAGCCTTTCACTAGTACATGGCAGAAATTCATATTTCTGCTAAGTTTTTTTTTTTTTAAACAAGTTGTAGCTGTATTTATTGGTCATGCAGTAAGTAGAGGAAATGTACAAGACAAATGTTTTTCTTTAGCACATAAGGGACCTATCCTCATCCTGAAAGTTTGTTGCTTTAAAAGCAAGTATCTCCATAAATATTATGGCCTTCCATTTTCTTCATAAATTTTTTATGATCCACTTGTGCATGTAGTTGAGACCACTGTCTCTTAATATAGCACTTTTCAATTCTCTAAAGAAATACTTATGTACTACTATCACATGTTGTAAATTTTCATGTAATAGTGTTTTCTGTGACTAAACTCCATTTTGATTGGCAGCTAAGACTTTTTTTTTTTTTCCTGTGGCTTTAATTTATCTAAGAGGTCTTTGCATATAGATGAAATGTATAATTTGCCTGGCGGACTATTTGCGTTGTGTGGCCTTAGTTTGTTTATTGACATTAACGAGTGTTTTAAAAAGGTTTTTAATGAATAGTCTTAAATCTAAATTTGTGTGAATAATAATCCTTTTAACACAGTGCTTTTTGTAGCTGTCTAAGTGTGTTAAATTGTTAAGCTATTTCTTTGTAAAATAGGACAATGGAATGCATAGAGGTTTTTTTTTTTCCCTGTAAAGTATTTTTTTAATAAACAAAAGTCTGATTTGTCCTTTACTTCTGTTTCATGAGAAAATGAATAGTACATGTGAATTCTAGGTACCTGGAACCTGTTTTTAAAGTATTAATCCCCCACTTTGTATGTCCCCTGTCATTTTCTAATCTCCTGGAAAATCTTGTGACTTTTCTTTCCTAAAGAAAGAAAAGGTCAGAGATAATGGGAAAATTCCATCATATGGAGATGCAACTAGTTTTTGGGAAGAAGAAAAGCTACACTTGGCATTTGTGGCACTTGGGCCCTCTGATGCTTGTATCTACTTGAGAGGACAATCTTAAATTTTTAATCTGGTGATGTCCATATTTTTCAAAGTACATGCAAGCAAGCAGTGTTAATGAAGATGGTGAATAGACATTTTGGATGTCATTGATGTATTAAGTGACACAGTGCAATGGGGTTTTTTCCCTCATGAATTTTCGTGTGAACTTTTCTTTGAGATACTTGCTAAGTCCTGATAGACCTTGGTTCTGATTAGGAAAAGAAAAGGAAGGGAACTAATGTTCTCTGAGTAACTGCCACAGGCCAGGCACTTTCTAGGAGGGTATCTCATTTAATCTTCACAGCCCTTAGTATTTAGTAGGAAGATAATAAATACAGGTGAGAAAGCAGGCTTGTTAGGTTGAATAAATTGCCTAAGATCACACAGTTCTTTAATTGGGGCAGGGATTTGAATGCAGTTCTTGGTTCAAAGCCCATGCAGTGTTGTGGCAGCCTTAGAATAAAGGACTGAAAACTTGGTAAAAAGGGGCACCTGGAAGATGATTTGCTACTTCCTACTATTCCATAATGCAACTTACCTGATTTCAATTCTAACATGAATTCCCCCCAAAGTCTCTGTGCGCCAAGCAATGAAGTAAAATGCTCGTAATTTATGTCTTAAAGCAAATAATTTAGATACACAATGACGACTTTTTCATTTGTCATTTATCCGTTTGGTTTTTTTTTCAAGTTGGCCATTTGTCCTGAAACCCAACAGAATTAAGGGGAAAAGCTGTCGGGAAGCAAAATCAGAAGTGTGCAATATAAAAATAAATCAGGCCTGGGTGAAATAATTTTTAGTTCTGTGCGAGTTACTTCTTAGTGGCTTTTTCCTTGTCAGTAAAATGGGACAACTTCATCTTACCCCGATTTAATAGTTAAGAAATGCTCTTAAAACTTAGAATCGCATTTCTTAGGCTTTCTGAAGTGGTAGCTGGTGTAACGATTATCTGTCACTAGCTTTATCTGACTCAAATGCTATATGCAAGCAAGGACCCCGCTTCGAGTGGAGTGGGAATGGCCGTTAGGGGTCAGTGTTCCATCAATGGCCAAAAAAACCCCCGTGCAGTATAGAGGAGGAAAGCAGCTTAAAACCTTACTAAGGTATTCTTAAATACTCGCTTTAGGGCGCAACCATTCTATTCTCCTGACCTCTGTCAGCCTGCTTGAATTCTTAACCTAGAAACAGTTCTTCCCGCCGCCACCTTCTATCCTGATTTGCGAAAAGCGCCCTGGAACTGCCCCAAGCCGTCCCTCCTCTTCCCTTGGCGTCGAGCACCCAGAAAGCTTAAATCTCAGAGCTGTTGGGGGGGCGAGAGAGGAAGCCAATCACTAAGCCGCAGCCCACCTCGCCCTTCGCCCCAGGACGGCGTAAATTCAGGAGAACATCCGTTCATTCAGCCAAACTGAGAACCTATGTGCCAGGCTCCTGCCAGGCCCCAGGCTCTGACCTCGCGGAGCCCACAGCCCTTTGGGGAAGACGGGTAGTAACTAATGAAGCACAAAGAAACCTGTAAAGCAAAGAAAAGTGTTACAAAGGATTGAACGGAGAGCTATAATAAGAACAGGACCGACCCCCTTTAGATCGATGGCTGGGAAAGTCATTTCTGCGGACGTGACCTGGAGGTTGATCTGAGGGAGCTCCCTTGGCCTTGACGCTCGAGTAGCTCCGAGGCCCTCCATCCCCGCGCCTGGCTAACGCTCGGCGGCCAGGCCCGGGCGGGGGCGGAGCCATCTGAGCAGCAAAACCCGGAAAGCGGAAGCCGCAGCGGGGCTGCACCCTGGTCTGCGGCGCTGCCCTCGCCCAGCTCTCGGCCGGCTGAGTCACGGCCCGGCGGCCGGCCCGGCCTAGCAGGACGCACGCCCGCCGCCCCGCAGCCGCTGCCTCCCGCGCGGGGGGGGGGCCTTCGGCCTTCACCCGAACAGCGGGGCACTGAGCCTCTGGCCATTGCCGTAGCCACTGGCGGCTAGCGAAGACGTCCTTCAGTTTTTATCCCCTCCTTTCCCAGTTCATTCTTGGCTTCTCAGGGTGGGGAGCGGTCCGTCCGGTGACCCTGTAGGTCGGGCTTGGAGGGCGCCGGGTCTGCGGCAACAGACTGCGCTCCTCTGGGCGCTGGGCGGCCCGCTGCCTCCGAGGCCCGGGCGACCTCCGCGGTCTCCATGGTAACGGCCGCGCCGGCGTCTCGGCCTCGGGGGGAAGATGCGGCCTGCGGGGCCCGCTGTCTCGCCCCCGGCCTCATGGCGGGGCCGGGGCCACTGAGGAGGAAGGTCCCGGCCGCCGGACTGCGGGGCAGCGGGCACCAGGTGAGAGCCGGACGCCGGGGGGCGGAGGAGGGGGGTGCAGCTCAGCCTCCAGCCACCACCGCTTCCCCTCCCCTGCATCCCTGTAACACGCTCGCACCAAATATCGCAGAGAGGCTTCTCGGGGCGCCACTGCGCCAGAGGTTTTTGGTTTGCTTCTGTTTTTGTCTTTTTTTTTTTTTCCTGGCAAAGAGCCGGAGAGAGACAGTCAGCAGCTCATGGAGAGGCTGAGAGAAGCGATTTTTGCGTTCTCCCCAAACTGGGAGAGTACCTTTCAACAACCGGACTCACCGACTGGTTTTCCTTCATTTTCAGTGAAATCCCATTCTCAGCCTGGAGACGCAGATGGCCTCAAATGAGAGAGATGCTATATCGTGGTACCAAAAGAAGGTAATACCAATCTTTTTTATTTGTAAAGCACAGTTCCTGCAAAAAGCTCCCGCAAAGACTATCCTGCTAGTTTTCCCTGAGCCTGGTAGTGCGAGGTCTCTCAACTTAGATGGAAAACCGATGCACAAGGTCATTAGGTCTTTTAAACTCAGCTCCAGGTCCCCGAATAAGATTTTCTAGTCCCCCCGCCTTCTCCAGGCTGCATCACACAATGCCACAGCAACGCTTTGAAAGTTTGCTTCTGATCAAACTGCTGTTGTTTTTTTTTAGACCTGAAACTTTTATCTTCACAGCTCAGATTGGTACTGTCAACAGTCTTACTGAGCTGCCCGTTACCTTTTATTCCTCTCTAGTTTTCCTACTGATGTTTTCCTTACGAAGTGGAAATATCTTGTAATAATTTGAAATATTTTGGACATTGCTTTTTAGCTTACTTTTAGATCCAGCTACTTTAGAATTTTGAAGGAAACAGCCCTTGGAAGTAATAATTTATTCTAACCTCTGAGAAGCATAATCATTTTCCAGGTATCATATTGATACTTAATAGTTTCATGACTTTTGTGAGATTTGACCTAAATAGAAGGATTTTCCTTTGCATTATTTAAATAGCCTGCTCCCTATTTCAGATTGGAGCATATGATCAGCAGATATGGGAAAAGTCAATCGAACAGACTCAGATTAAGGTAAATTGATTTCTTTGATTCTAGCTTTGTTTTACTGAATTAATGTGAAGAGTGGTTGTACTTTTTATAAAATCTGCGCTTATCCACCAAGTATGGATATTCTTTATTCTTTGACGTTTATAAGGAAGACAACACTGCAAGCAGAATGACAAATGACAATTGACATTTGGCGTCAGTATCAGGGAAATAGAAAGGAGTGGTTGGTCTATGATGAATTAGAAAGCAAATGTCCCCTATAAAGGGGGCTGTGGCTTCTTACGCTGGCAATGCAGCCCCAGGACTGCCAGAGCCTCAGAGTTTTCAAGAGAAGCTGGGAAGATGCATTTTTATGTGAAATATCCAGATTTTTTAGAGCGTCTTCCCTTTTCCCGCCTTTCCTCTACCTCCTCTCCCACCTCATTCTCCTCTTCTTTTTTCTTTCTTCTCCTTTTTCTCTTCCTGTGCAAGCCAAATCAAATCCATTTGTGGCCTGAATCACTTTTTCAATTACTGGTTTAGAGTATGGTTTTAAAAGTTCTCAGGTTCTTAAACTTTTTTCTACACTGCTTTTAGAACCGTGCAGATTCTTAGGGTAATTTCATGTTAACCAACCAAAAAGTGACATGGATTCAGAATGCCAGTTTATTAATTTATAATAGCAGAGGGGAGGGTTAAATAACCTAATGTTCCAAAGTCAGGGTTGGAACATTACTCAACATGTACTGGAGGAGATGGGAGGGTGGTGCAAATTAGTCATGGGAAGGTTGCTTGGTAGTCAAATGTAATCAGATAGTCTTGACAGATGTAGAAAAGCCTAAAGGACCATCTCTGCCCCTAAAAGAATGTCTCTCTATATTGACTTTAATACCTAGATCAACAGATTCAGGGTCTCACTTCCTTGGAATGTGCTGAATAATGGCTGGCAGATTCTTGTTTTGGACCTTGCTATTTTAAAGATTTGCTGCAGACCCTTTCTGAACACTTAAAAAAAATATATTACACCCACACATCCATATAATTTAATGGTTCTGTTTATCTCTAAGTCACATTGATTGGACTGGGATGTTTAAATCTCGGGTGAAATACATTTATCCAACACTTGTAGGGTGCATTCTTTTTATAGGCTAATCAACTGGCAAGTTGTTGGAACTACATGGTACATGGCTAACTTTCACAATTTTGTACAGTCCTTGATTTTTCTATGTTAAAGACATGGGGTAGGATGAATAACACCCCAGATTTTATTTTGGAACTCTCTAAATCCTGTTCTGTTAGTTGCTGTAAAGTACTGATAGTAAGTAAGGTATAATGGAAAGAGCATAGAACTGGGAGTTAGATCTTCTTTGTGTGATCCCTAGCCTTGTGATCTTGAGCAGCACTGTAGTTTTCCTGGATTTGGTTTCCTTATCCTTAAAAAGACTTTATTTACTGCTATAAAATTGCCTTACCTACCTTCTTCCCCTGCCCAACTAAAGATATTCTCATCTCTTAATTCCATGCCATTTTATGCATACCTTCCTTTTAGTATACCATATCAAAGTTACTTGTTAACCTGTGCATCTTCATAGGCCTCAAAGGTAGGAATTGTGTTTGCATTACCTTCTTAGAACATCTTGATTCATACTAGGAACTCAGTGTCTGTTGCTGTGTTTAATTAACACCATCTATTATGTTTTTTTATTCATTGTTCTGTCATAAGGTAATCTACCTAATTATTCCTTAATGTATACTTTTAATTTAGCAGCAGTGGAAAGAATAAAAGACAACTCTAAAACTTTTGCTGAGCTGATGTACCAACATGTTCTAGGTGCTAAGAATACAGTAAACAAGAGACACTTGAATTTCACAGTCTAATGGTGGTGGGAAAAAAGCCAAGATATCTTTTTATTTTTTAATTTTTTTAAAAGATTTTATTTATTTATTTGACAGAGACATAGCGAAAGAGGGAACACAAGCAGGGCGAGTGGGAGAGGGAGAAACAGACTCCCCGCTGAACAGGGAGCCCGATGCAGGGCTCGATCCCAGGATCCTGGGATCATGACCTGAGCCAAAGGCAGACGCTTAATGACTGAGCCACCCAGGCGCCCCCCAAGATATCTTTTTAAGTATGTTTAACTCTTAGACAAAAATTGACCAAAGTATAGGATACAAACTATTTAGTGCAGTTTAAAAATAGATTATACAAATATATTTTTTAACAAAAAATTAAAGAAAATTAAAAATAATGAGCAATATCAACATCAGATCACCATACAATAAAATTAGAAATTATGTAATAAAAATATAATTTGAGGCAAGAATGTACAATGGGGAAAAGACAGTCTCTTCAGGGCTCAACATCACTCATCATCAAAACCACAATGAGATGTCACCTCATACCAGTCAGAATGGCTAAACTCAAAAACACAAGAAATAACAAGTACTGGTGAGAATATGAAGGAAAAGGAAACCTTGTGCACTGTTGGTGGGAATGTAAATTGGTGCAGCCGCTGTGGAAAACAGTAAGGAAGTTGCTCAAAAAATTAAAAATAGAATTACCATATGACCTAGTAATCTACTAATGGGTATTTACCTAAAGAAAACAAAAACACTACTTCAAAAGGATATTTGCACCCCTATGTTTATTGCAGCATCATTGACAATAGCCAAGATACAGAAGCAACCTAAGTGTCCATCAGTAGATGAATGGATAAAGAAGTGGTGTGTGTATGTGTGTGTGTGTATGTGTGTGTGTGTGTGTGTATATATACACATATATAAAATATGTATATTATATATACATATATAAAATGGAATATTACTCAGCCACAAAAAAGAATGAGATCTTGCCATATGCAACAACTTGGATGGGCCTAGAGGATATAATGTTGAGTGAAATGAGTCAGACAAAGACAAATACCATATGATTTCACTCATGTGGAATTCATGAAACAAAAAAAAATGAATAAACAAAAAAGGAGACAGACAAAACAGACTCTTAAATACAGAGAACAAACTGGTGGTTGCCAGAAGGGAAGTGGATGTTGATGGATGGGTGAAATAGATCAAAGAGATTAAGAGGATACTTATTGTAATAAGTAACATAGAGAATTGTTGAATCATCATATTGTACACCTGAAACTGTATGTTAATTATACTTCAATAAATAATAAAACAAAAGGTTGTTACCACTGGAAAGAGAAAAATTTGCAAATGTGAGGACATGGGAATAAAACATAGCAATTGCTTCAATTAAAAAATATAATTCAAAATTATAAAAGATGTAAACTTTAAAAATCTTAACTATGAGTATGAAAAGTGATGTGAACTCTTCCACAAATGTTTCTTGAGCTACTGTGTTTAAGGATTTTGCTAGATGCTGAGCACAAGGGGAAAAGTACTTATAAACAGAAGTATAATACTTGTTTAAGAAAAGAACAAATAGCCCTATCTGTATCTGATTGGAGTATAAGGTATATAGGTGAGATGATAGGCCATGTATCAGTTTGGAGCTGATTTGACTGATTCACTAAGAACTTTTGATATTATTCTATAGAAAATGGAAACATTTTCATGGTTTTTGAATAGGGAGGCCACATGGTGTTTGTGTTTTTGAAGGATAGAAGGACAGACATAACAAAATCTATGGAATGTTTCTGAAGTAATACTTGATGAAATTATATCACTCTAAATGTCTATATGAACAAAAAATGTCTAGATTGACTAGGCAGAAAGAGTTACAGTGATTCAAGTTAATATATGAAGAATCTAGAGAAAGAAAATAATTCCAAGTAAAGAAGGGAAAGAAATACCAAAAATAAAACTAAAGCAATCATTATGTATTTTTCTTTTTTTTTTTTTTTTTAAGGTTTTATTTATTTGACAGAGAGAAAGACAGCCAGAGAGGGAACACAAGCAGGGGGAGTGGGAGAGGGAGAAGCAGGCTTCCCACGGAGCGCAGGGAGCCTGATGCGGGGCTTGATCCCAGGACCCTGGGATCATGACCTGAGCTGAAGGCAGATGCTTAACTGACTGAGCCACCCAGGCGCCCCAATCATTATGTATTTTTCAATTGCCAAGTATTTGCTGAGCTCCTACCTACCACGTGTCAGGTAGTAGGCTAGGCACTAATATCTACATAGTGATGAGCAAAAACACTCAATATTTTTCTTTTCATGGAGCTTAAAGTAAATTGGGAGAGAAACAATAATAAAAATCCTATTAATGAATAAAATTTATTTATTTTTACAAGAAGAAGAGCTTATTTACAAGCCATTACAGTTATAACAAGGGAAATGGACTTAGTCAAGGAGGTCAGGAAGCCTTCCCTGAGGAACTGATACTTAAATGAGATCTGAAGGATGAATAGCAGTTAATTAAGTCAAGAACAAATACGCTAATCCTCCACAAACTCTTTCAGAAAACAGAGGAGGAAGTACACTTCCCCACTCTTTTTTTTTTTTTTTTAAGATTTTATTTATTTATTTGACAGAGAGAGACACAGTGAGAGAGGGAACACAAGCAGGGGGAGTGGGAGAGGGAGAAGCAGGCTTCCCGCTGAGCAGGGAGCCGATGCGGGGCTCGATCCCAGGACCCTGGGATCATGACCTGAGCCGAAGGCAGACGCTTAACGACTGAGCCACCCAGGCGCCCCTTCCCAAGTCATTTTATGAGATCAGTATTATCCTGATTCCAAAGCCAGACAAAGACATCACAAGAAAAATCGTTGTGAACATAGGTGTGAAATCTTTGAGAAAATATTAGCAAACCAAATTCAACAACATATAAAATGGATTATCTACTGTGACCAAGTGGGGTTTATCCTAGGAATGCAATGTTGGTTTAGCATTTGAAAATAAATTAATGTAATATACCATATTGATAGAATAAAGGACAAAACTGCATGATCTTCTCATTAGAAACAAAAGCATTTGACAGAATTTAATGCCCATTAATAATAAAATAGAAATAAAAAGTAATTTCCTCAATCTGTCAAAGGGTGTCTACAAAAAATCTATAGCCATAGGTTAGGATTTACTCCAGAATATCCCACTGAAAAATGAAAAGACAAGCCATAGACTGGGAGAAAACATTTTATATTTATATATTTTTAATATATTTAGAGTATTTGTATGTACAATATATAAAGAACTCCTGCAACCCAATAAGAAGACAAAAAACCCAATACAAAAATGGGCAAAATATTCAAATGGATATTTTACCAAAGAAGGTAAATGAATGGCTAATGGGCACGTGAAAATATGCTCAACATTGTTAGTCATTAGGGAAGTACAAATTAAAATCATAGTGAGATACTACCATACACCTGTTAGAATGGCTAAAATTCAAAAGAGTGACCTTACCAAGTGTTGACAAAGACATGGAGGAATTAAAATGCTCTTACACTGCTGGTGGGAATGGAAACTGGAAAATAGTTTGGTAGTTTCTTAAAAAATTAAATATGTACTTTCCATATACCCAGCATTTCTACTCCTAGGTATCTATCCAGAAGAAATAAAAACATATGAGCACATGCAAATATTCATAGCAGTACTATTTGTAATAGCCAAAAACTGGGGGAAAAAGTCCAAATGTCTATCAGCTAGTGAGTGATAAACAAATATACTATAACTATGCAATGGGATATGACTTAGCAATTAAAACTATTAATACATGCTACAAAATAGATGAACCTCAAAAATGTTATGTTACATGAAAGGGGCCAGACACAAAAGACTGTATACTGTGTAATTCAGTTTATATGAAATTTCTACAAAAGGCAGATATATAGAAATAGAAAGCAGATTAATGGCTGCCTGTGGCTGGGGAATAGGAACAGAGATTTACTGCCATTCTTGTTTTTGAGTTAATGGAAATGTTCTGAAACCTGAATATGCTGATGGTTGCACAACTCTATAAATATACTAGAAATCTACTAAATTAATTACTAAGACTGCACACCTAAAAATGGATGTTTTATAATATGTAAATTATATCTCAATATAACTATTTTCTTAGGTTATGCCAATAGAAAAACATAGGAGAAATCATAATATTGTACACAAGAATGTCATACATATTCCCAATGAAAACTGTCTTCTAAAATTTCTTAATTGGGAGAATATATTAAATTTAAGGTCTAACATCATTTTCAGTGATGAAGCTCAACTTAGTCACTCCCATATCCCTTGGGATATATTTGCTAAGATGAGCATTCTAGTATTTTTTTAAATTTCTTTTTATTTTTTTTAAGTTTTCATTTAAATTCCTGTTAACATACAGGGTACTATTAGTTTCAGGTGTACAATATAGTGATTCAACACTTCCATACATCACCTGGTGTTCATCACAAGTGCACTCCTTAATCCCCTTCGCCTATTTCACCCATCTCCCCACACACCTCCCCGCTGGTAACCATGAGTTTGTTCTCTATAGTTAAAAGTCTGTCTCTTGGTTTGCCCCTGTCTCTTTTTTTCTCCTTTGCTCATTTGTTTTGTTTCTTAAATTCCACATATGAGTGAAATCATATGATCTTTGTCTTTCCCTGACTTACATATTTCACCTAGCATAATACTCTCTAGCTCCATCCAGGTGTTGCAAATGGCATCCATTCTTTTTGATGGCTGAGTAATATTCCACTGTATATATGTATGTATGTATAGATATATACATACATACAACCACATCTTTATCCATTCATCAGTCCAGGGACACTTGGGCTGCTTCCGTAATTTGGCTATTGTAGATAATGCTTCTATAAACATTGGGTGCATGTGTCCCTTCAAAGTAGTATATTTGTATTCTTTGTTTTTCTTTGGTTTTCCTTCCTTCCCTCCTTCCTTCCTTCCTTCCTTCTTTCTTTCCTTCCTTCCTTCCTTCTTTCTATTTTTCTTAAATTTTTTTTTAGAGAGAGCACAAATGGGAGGGGCAGAGGGAGAGAAAATCCCAAGGAGACTCTGCGCTGAGTCCAGTGCTGGACCTGATCTCATGACCCTGAGATCACAACCTGAGCTGAAACCAAGAGCTGGATGCTCAACTGACTGTGCCACCCAGGTGCTACTTTTTAATTTTTTTCTAATTAATATTAGAATAACAAATATCAGTGTTTGAAAATGACATGATTTTATACCTAGAAAATTTTATTATTTTTTTTATTCCTAGAAAAAGTCTTAAGGGCTAATCATAAGCACAAAGGTGATTTCAACTGTATTTATAATGTTTTATTTCTTAAGCTGGAGGGTGGGGTACATGACAGATGAGACTCTTCATTGAAGATGATGATTTGAATATGTGCCTTAATCTCCATCTGATCTCTTTTGAAACCCCTCTAAAATTACAATAAATAGGAAAAAAGTATTAGTCCACAAGGATTAAAGGAATGGGAGAGAAGACTACTGTAAATGAGAGCTATTAACATAATTTTGAAAGTTGGAAAGTGAAGAAAGTAAAAATGTAAGTGTCTGTTGTAGGGAATGCCAGTATAAAACAAATGACCTTTCTGTTTAAAACTCCTGTATTTAATTTCTGAAAGACACAAGAATTAGATGCATCTGGTAGATCTGCAGGTATGAGGTGGAACTGAAAATAAGATTGTTTGGGCCATTTATAAGGGGCAATAGACCTATCCCCAGATCTTCTTCCTTACTCTACATGGTCACATAGTTACCCTCACTTCCTCTGACAGAGGGTTGGATGGAAGCTTGCTGTCTCGAGAGGCTGAGCCAGAGAAGTGCTGGATTCTGGAATACCAGACACAGAGTGGGGTGAAATAATGTACTAATAATGGAGATGAAAAGTCTGGTGGCCAGGTTTATGATCTCCAACAGAAGACTGGAATTGCTTCTTGCAGAAACTGGCCAGCTAAAAAGACCAAAGGATACTGGAAATGAAATGTCTGGCTACCCCTCTACAATGAGGCCCGCTGCTTAACAAATTTCACCCATTGCACACTGAACTCTCATTCAGCATGTTAGTGCCTCACTTTTAAATGTAAATGGATAGTTGAAAATCATCAAATATTTGAAACCTAAGGAAAAAGGAGATAAAGGAATGACAAAGGAATCATAAGAATGCTATTTTTAAAGATATAGTTAATATGTGTAAAGAACTGGATACTTAAAAAAAAAAGGAAAGAAAAAAAAATGGACTAGAGATGAAAAAGTAAGAGAACCAGAAAACAAAAATACCCAATAAATTTAGTAGAAAAGTGGAAGGTAAAGTTGCAGCCATTTCTCAAAAAAAATCATACAAAAGAACAAAGAAAAAGAAAATAGAAAAGTGAGTACAGTTCATGAAGGAAGCCTAACAACCAGCTAAGAGGTGTTCCAGAAAAAGGAAATACATGGAGGGGAAGAAATTATCAAATAAATAATACATTTACCAGAACTGAAATATACACATTTTGAAATTGGAAAGATTTTAACAAAGATTCATATTAGTTACAGGTGTATAACACAACCATCTGACATTTATATGCATTACAAAATGCTCAACATGGTAAGTGCAATTATCATCTGTCACCATAAAAGTTTATTACAATATTCTTGACTGTATCTGCTATATATATATATATATATACACACACATATATATATATGCTGTGCTTTCATCCCCATGACTTACTCATTTTATAAATGGAATTTTGTACCTCTTAATCCCCTTCACCTATTTTGCCCATCCTAACCCCCCTTTCCTCTGGCAACCACCAGTTTGTTCTCTGTATTTATGAGGTTGTTTATTGTTTAGTTTGTCTTTTTGTTTTGTTCTTTAGATTCCACATATGAGTGAAATCATGTGGTATTTGTCTTTCTCTCAATTCTTTCACTTAGCTCTAGGTCCATCCATGCTGTCATAAGTGGCAAAATTTCATTTTTTTTTGTGGCTAACATTCCATTGTATGCATATCCCATATCTTCTTTCTTTATTCATCTATCACTGGAAACTTAGGTTGCTTCTATATATTGGCTACTGTCAGTAATACTGCAGTAAACATAGGGGTGCATATATCTTTCTGAATTAGTGTTTTTGTTTTCTGTGTATATACCTGATACCCAGAAGTAGAATTGGGTATTGGATTGTATAGAATTTCTATAACTTAAGTTTTTGAGGAGCATCCATACTGTTTTCTGTAGTGGCTGAAATGTGCATTCCCAATGTGCATTCACACCAACAGTGCACGAGGGTTCCCTTTTCTCCACAACTTTGCCAATACTTGTTATTTTTTGTCTTTTTGATACTAGCCATTCTGACGGGTGTGAGGTGATATCTCATTGTGGTTTTGATTTGTATTTCCCTGATAATGAGTAATGTTGAGCACTTTTTCATGTGTCTCTTGGTCATCTGCATGCTTCTTTGGAAAAATGTCTCTTCAGTTCCTCTGCCCATTTTTAGATCGGATTATTTATTTTTTTGGTGCTGAGTTCTATGAGTTATTTATATACTTTGGATATTATCTGCTTGTTGAACATATTGTTTGCAAATATCGTCTCCCATTCAGTAAGTTGCCTTTTCATTTTGCTAATGGTTTCCTTCACTGTGCATCTTTTAGGAGTTTTATGGTTTCAGGTCTTACATTTAGGTCTTTAATCCATTTTGAGTTTATTTTTGCACGTGGTTTAAAAAAGTGGTCCAGTTTCATTCTTTTGTATGTAGCTGTCCAGTTTTCCCACACCATTTATTGAGGAGACTGACTTTTCCTCCTTATGTATTCTTGCTTTGTTTGTTGTAGATTAATTGACCATACTAGCATGAGTTTATTTCTGGGTCCTCTATTCTGTTTTATTGATCTATGTGCCTATTTTTGTGCCAGTACTAACTATACTGTTTTGATGACTATAGATCTTTGGTATGGTTGGAAATCTGATATTCTGATACCTCCAGCTTTGTTTTTCTTTCTCAAGATTGCTTAGGCTATTTGAGGTCTTTCATGGCTTCATACAAATTTTAGGATTATTTTTTTCTAGTTCTGTGAAAAATGCTATTGGTATTTTGGTAGGGATTGCACTGAATCTGTAGATTGCTTTGGGTATTATGGACATTTTAACAATATTAACTTTTCCAATCCATGAGCCATGGTATATCTTTTATTTGTGTCATCCTCAATTTCTTTAATCAGTGTCTTAAAGTTCTTGAATATAGGTCTTTCACCTCCTTGGTTAAATTTATTCCTGTGTGTTTTATTCTTTTTGATGCAAACATCAGCGAGATTGTTTTTAAATTTCTCTTTCTGCTAGTAGTTATTGGTATAGAGAAATGATCCACATTTGTTAATTTTGTGTCCTACAACTTTACTGAATTCATTTATTCTAATAGTTTTTGGGGGCAGTCTTTAGGTTTTCTATATATAGTATCATGTAATCTACAAGTAAGGACAGTTTTACTTCTTCCTTACCAATTTGGATGCCTTTTTTTTCTTTTTCTTGTCTGATTGCTGCAGCTAGGAGTTCCAGCACTATGTTGAAAAAAAGTGGTGAGAGGAGACATCCTTGTCTTGTTCCTGATCTTAGCGGGAAAGTTTTTGGCTTTTCACTGCTGAGTATGATGTTAGTATGATGTTAGCTGTGGGTTTGTCATGTATGGCCTTTATTTTGTTGATGAAAGGATCTTTTGAGTGATTAGCAACTATACTAAGGAGCATTATCATATTTCAGAACTTAAAAAGCAAACTTGGTTCAATCTACCTTGTGTGTTTCTCTTGTGTCTCTTTTACTAGTCACACCAGACACTTTGCTTCTGTCACCAAACATGTGGAAGCGTTCCCCAACACCATGCCGTTCTCTCTGAAACCACTCAGGGGATCCTACAATTCAACTCAACTCTGATGCTATCTACCTGAATATAGTGTCACATACCACAAGTTAAAGGCTCAGTCCCACAAGGCTGCTGCCACCCCACTTTGGATACCAGTCATAAGTAGTAGGTCCCCAGGTTACCCACAACTTCTGTCCAACATGGCTAAAATCAGGTTCCCATGACCCCTTTCTCAGGTTTGATTAATTTGCTAGAGAGGCTTACAGAACTCAGAGAAACACTTACTTACATTTACCAGTTTATTAAAGGATATGATAATGGATACAGATGAACAGCTAGATGAAGAGATACATAGGGCAAGGTCTGGGAGGATCCAGAGTATGGGAGCTTGTTTTCCTGTGGAGTTGGGGTATGTCACCCTCCTAGTGTGGATGTGTTCAACAAACGGGATGCTCCCTCACCCCCATACTGTTGGAGTTTTTATGCCAAGTTTATTAGCCAAGTATAAGGCACCACATGAAGATATATTCAGATTTTCAAAGTTTCAAAAAAATATATCACCCATGTCCCCTCTCAGAAAGCATGGGAAAACATATACTGTATTATAATGAATGAGTAAACCAAAAAAGAGGAATTCATAGTACAGGAAACAGGATAGCCAGCACAGAGTGAGATAAAGGGAATTCCAGGATAATTAAGAGATGTCCAAGGATGACAGTTTATATATCAGGCCTGGAAAACAATGAGACCAGAAAGGAGGAGGAAGATAGGAAACTGATATAGGTATCTTCAAGGGGGAAAAAAAGAAACTGGTATTTGTTGTGTTTGGGTATATTGGGTGCAAATTTGTAACACTTATAGGGAGTTTCAAGGTGAATTAGTAATATATATTTAGAAAATCAAGTGAATGAAAAAATGAAGCTTGCCATATATGGCCTTTATTATGTTGATGTTCATTCCCTCCATACCCAGTTTGTTGAGAGTTTGTATCATAAATGGATGTTGAATTTTGCCAAATGCTTTTTCTACATCTATTGAGATGACAATATGATTTTTATCCTTAATTTTGTTATGTAACGTATTACACTGATTGATTTGTGAGTGTTGAACCATCCTTGCATCCCTGGAATAAATCCCACTTGATTGAGGTGTGTGATCCTTTTAATGTATTGTTGAATTCAGTTTGCTAATATTTTGTTGAGAATTTTTTATCTACATTCATTAGGGATATCGGCCTGTAATTTACTTTTCTTGTAGTGTCCTGGTCTGGTTTTAGTATCATGGTAATGCTGACTTCATAAAATGAGTTTGAAAGCATTCCTGCCTCTTCTGTTTTTTGGAAGAGTTTGAGAAGGATTGATATTAATTCTCTGAATGTTAGGTAGAATTCACTAGTGAAGCCATCTGGTATGGGAATTTTGTTTCGTTGGGAGGTTTTTGATTACTGATTCAATCTCCTTATTATTAATCAGTCTGTCCAAATTTTCTATTTCTTCCTGACTCCGTTTTGAGAGGTTTTGTGTTTCTGGGAGTTTATCCATTTCTTTTAGGTTGTCCAATTTGTTGCCATATAATTGTTCATATTAGTTTTTTTTATGATCCTTTGTTTTTATGGTATCAGTTGTAACATTTCCTCTTTCATTTCTGATTCTGTTTATTTGAGTCCTTTTTTTTCCCCCCTTGGTAAGTGTAGCTAAAGATTGTCAATTTTGTTTATCTTTTAAAGAAACCAGCTCTTAGTTTGTTGATCTTCTCTGTTGTCATCTTTTTAGTTTCTATTTCATTTTTTTTTCTGTTCTGATCTTTGCTATTTCCTTCTATAACTCTGGATTTGTTCCTCTTTTCTAGTTTCTTGAGCTGTAGAGTTAAGGTGTTGTTTATTTGTTAGGGTTCTTTCTTAATGTAGGCATTTATCACTATGAACTTCACTCTCAGAACTGCTTTTGTTTCATCCCATAAGTTTTGGTATGTTGTATTTTCATTTGTTCTCAAATTTTTAAATTCCTCTTTTGACTTCTTCTTTGACGCATTGTTTTTTTTTAGTAGCATGTGGTTTAATCTACACGTATTTGTGAATTTTCCTTTTTTTTTTTTGGTAATTGATTTCTAGTTTCATACCATTGTGTTCAGAAAAGTGCTTGATATTTCATTCTTCTTAAATTTATTAAGACTTGTTTTGTGGCCTAATATGATCTATCCTGGAGAATTTATTATGTGCACTTGAGAAAGAATGTGTATTCTGTTGCTTGTGGTTGGAATGTTCTGTGTATATCTGTTAAGTCCATTGTATCTAATGTGTCTTTTGAGGCCAATGTTTCCTTATTATTATTACTTTTAATTTTTATTCAATTTCTTTAAACTAATAGAAAAACACAGTTCACCCATTTCTCCCACCCCCAGCTCTTGCAACCACCAATCTCTTGTGTATCTGTAAGTGTGGCTTGTTAGTTTTGGGTTTTTAATTTTTTTTAGGTTCCACATATAAGATAAATCATATTTTATTTGTCTTTTTGTGTATGACTTATTTCACTTAGCATAATGCCCTCAAAGTCCATCCATTTTGTCACAAAAGGCAAGATCTCCCAGTCCACAGCTAACATCATAGTGGTGAAGAGCTGAAAGCTTTTCCTCTAAGATCAGGAACAAGACAGGATGCCCATTTTTCCACTCTTATTCAACATAGTATTGGAAGTCCTAGCCAGAACAATTAGGCAAGAAGAAGAAATAAAAGGCATTCAAATCAGAAAGGAAGAAGTAAAACTGTTACATTTTGCTGATGACATCATATATTATTTACAAAACCCTAAATAACTCCACCAAAAACAATGATAATAAATGAATTCAGTAAAGTCACAGGATACAAAATCAATATATAGAAATCTGTTGCATTTCTCTATACTAAAAACAAACTATCAGAACAAGAAAGAAAACAATGAGAATATGCCATTTGTAAATATCTATGCATCCAGTGTAGGAGTACCCAAATATATAAAGCAAATATAAACAGACCTAAAGGGAAAAAATAGACAATGATACAGTAATCATTGGGAGCTTCAGTACCCCACTTTCAACAATGGATAGATCATCCAGACAGAAAATCCTAAGGAAACATTGGACTTGAACTATACTTTAGGCCATATAGAACTAACAGACACATAAAGAACATTCTACCCAACAGCAGCAGAATACACATTCTTTTCAGGCACCCATGGAAATATCTCCAGGATAGATAATTTGTTAGATCATAAAACAAGTCTTAACAAATTTAAGAAAATTGAATTTATTTCAGGTACCTTTTCTGACCACAGTGGTATTAAACTAGAAATCAGTAACAGGAGGAAAAGTGGAAAATTCACAAATATGTGGAAATTAAGCAACATACTTTTGAACAACCAATAGGTCAAAGAGGAAATCAAAAATACCTTGAGAAAAAAAAAATCTTGAGACAAATGAAAATGAAAATGAAAATTTTTATACATTAACAATGTATGTAAACAATTCCATTTACAATAGCATCAAAAAGAAAAAAAATATTTAGGAACAAATTTAACCACAAAGGTGAAAGATCTGTACACTGAAAACTATGAAACATTGATGAAAGAAATTGAAGAAGACACAAAAAAATGGAAAGATATCTTATGTTCATTGATTGGAAGAACTATTGTTAAATGTCCATACTACCCAAAGTAATCTAGAGATTAAAAGCAGTCTATCAAAATTCCAATGGTATTTTTCACAGATGCAAAAAAAAAAAAAAAAAATCCTAAGATTCGTATGGAACTACAAAGAACTCCAAATAGCTAAAGCAGCCTTGAGTAAGAAGAGCAAAGGTGGAGGCATCACACTTCCTGATTTCAGATTATATTACAAAGCTATAGTAATCAAAGCAGTATGATACAGTCATAAAAGACACATAGACGAATGGGACAAAATGGAGACCCCAGAAATACACCCATGCTTACACAGTCAACTAACCTTTGGCAGAGGTGCCAAAATACATGATGGGAAAAAGAGTCTCTTCAATAAATGATGTTGGGAAAACTGGATAGATATCCTCATGCAGAAGAATGATATTGGACCTTTATTTTACACCACACATAAAAATCAACTCAAGATGGATTAAAGACTTAAGTGTAAGACCTGAAATTGTCCTAGAAGAAACCAGGGGCTCATTGGCCAAGAGTTTTTTGAATTTGACAAAAAAGCACAGACAACAAAAGCAAAAATTAACAAGTGAGACTACATCAAACTAAAAAGTGTTTTGCACGGCAAAGGAAGCAATAATGAAAAGGCAACCTATGGAATGGGAGAAAATATTTGTAAACCATATATCTGATAAATGGTTTACATTCAAAATATATAAGGAACTCTTACACCTCAATAGTTAAAAACAAGTAATCCAATTAAAAATGGACAAAGGACCTGAACAGACATTTTTCCAAAGAAGATATACCCAATGGGTATATGAAAAAGGTGTTTAACATCACTAATAATCAGGGAAATGTAAATCAAAACCATAGTGAGGTATCCCCTCACACCTGTCAGGACCGTTTGACTCTTATCAGAAAGTCAGAAGATAGTAAGTGTTGGTGAGGATGTAGAGAAAAGAGAACTTTTATATACTGATGGTGGGAATGTAAACTGGAATAACCATTATGGAAAACAGTATGGAGGCTTTTCAAAAAAAAATAGAACTATGATCTGATCCAGCTGTCCCATTTCTGGGTATTTGTCTGAAGGAAATAAAGGTCCACAAGGTCTTTGTCTGTTAGAAAATAATACATTGATATTTTTACTTTTACAATTTTAATTTCTGATTTTGTATGTAGCCAAGATAATTGTTATTCCCATGGATGTTATGCATATTTCAAAAATTAGTGTACGTGTGTTCCAAAGGATTATTTTTTTCTCTGAAATGTCTAACTTTCAAATTTTGATTCCTCCTTAGATTTAATTTTATTACATGTAGGGTTTTAGAACATTCTCCTCTAAAATCTATAGTTTGTAGTTGAAATGGATAGAAACATAGGATCCACTTAAGAGAAATTGTTTGGCCAAATCTGATTAGTTAAACAGAACTAAAGATCAATACTGGCTCAATGTCTGAAATGGCTGTAACCTTTAATTTTTACTTTAATTTTAATGCTTAAATACCTAATTTTAAAGGCTGGATTAGCATTTACACATGTTGAATATAAAATTAAAATTCATCTTTTAAAAGTTTTATTTATTAATAGTATTGAAACAAAACTGTGAGTCAAACCAGGAGTTTGAAACACAAAAGATAATTCACAAACTTACTTTTAATTTGAGGTGGTAGAAGACAAAGGCCCTGAAAGGATTCTTTCTTCATGCCCTGAAAAAAAAATTTATGACTAGATTTTTGGTTAAATGTGGTAGATTGGCCACACACTAAATTTATAATCTCTCCTTTCTGGGTTACCACTAAATTACACGAAAGGAATCCATAAAGGGGTTGTATAAAATGAATACATCCACAAAGTCGAGGAAAAAGATTGAGGAGGAAGATCTCAGTAGATAAGGAATCAACATATATTTGGAAGATGAAAAATGAATGGAAGAGAGTGCTAGGAGAGCAGGGGAAAATGCCAGTTGACCTGCAGAGCTCCCCAGAGAGGCTTAGGACTTGAATGCACCAGGTTTCATGTGAGGCAGTTAAATGGGGGATTGAATAACTTCGTATACGTAGAGATTGGACCTTTTGTCTTCTCATCAATCCCTTAAAGATGGGCAACAATGCCCTCATGAAGGAGACTGGTGATATTTCTTAGAAAATTCATTGGAGAACAGTCTGTGGACACTGGAGGGCAGGCAAGAATCACGATACTAAAAGCAGAATTGTGAGCCCCTTGGTTTAATCTCAAAACTTCCACCACAGAAATCTTTAGCCTTCCTAACCTTCAACCAAGGAGAATACTGGAATATTCTTTGAAGAGCCTTGAATGACCCCACAAAAAATGCCTCCAGATATTGACATTTGGTGATTCCCTTAAGCTGGTTGATTACTCTGCAGTGAAATCCCAAGTCTATAAGCTATGCTCATATACATAGAGCTTCCAATAAGTTTTCTGTTGAAGTAAAACATGTTCAGTAAATATGGATATACTTATACACATGCATATATAACAAAATTTTAAGTGTAAAGGTTGGGGAATTTTCTCAAACTTAATGTAGCCATGTAACCAGCATTAAGATCAAGAGATAGATAATTAGCAGTACCATAGAAGCTTCCCTTCCATACTCTTCCAGTCACTACTACCAACAGAGGTAGACCAGTCTCCTGACTACTAGTGCTGTGGATTAGTTTTGCCTTTTTGAACTTTATATAAATGAAATTATACAATACATACACATTTGAGTCTAATTTTTTTTTCAGTTTTATGTTTGTGAGATTCATTCATGTTGCATAATTGTATTTTATTCAGTACAACACCACAATTATTTATGCATTCTACTGTTGATGGGCAATATCCAATTATTGTCGCTAGGTAGTTTCCAGTCTGGAGCTCTTAGAAATTACTCTTCTATGAACATTTTGTACACATTATTTAGTGAAATACATACACATTTGTCTTGGATATGTACCTTGAAGTAGAATATTGAGTCCATCAGGTTTTCAGTGCTTCATTCTAATATATAAAGAAAGCCAGTGATTACTAGGTATTTGAATAAATCCTCCAAAATAAAAAGAACAGAAAGAAATGAACTCAAAGAGGCAAAATGAAAAATTCAATAGAACTTGAGGAAACTTCCAGAAAGCAGGTCAAAAAGACAAAAGAGGTAGAAAATAGGAAAGTTAACAAACTGAGGGTTGCTGGAGTGGTGGGGGGTGGGAGGGATGGGGTGGCTGGGTGATGGACTTTGGGGAGGGTATGTGCTATGGTGAGCGCTGTGAATTGTGTAAGACTGTTGAATCACAGACCTGTACCTCTGAAACAAATAATACATTATATGATAAAAAAAAAAAAAAAAGAGAGGGGGGGGGGGAATCAGAGGGGGAGACGAACCATGAGAGACTATGGACTCTGAGAAACAAAATGAGGGTTCTAGAGGGGAGGGGGGTGGGGGGGATGGGTCAGCCTGGTGATGGGTATTAAAGAGGGCACGTTCTGCAGGGAGCACTGCGTGTTATGCCCAAACAATGAATCATGGAACACTACATCAAAAATTAATGATGTAATGTATGGTGATTAATATAACATAATAAAATTAAATTAAATTTAAAAAAACCCCAAAAAACAAAAAAAGAAAATAGGAAAGTTAAGTCTGAGAAGGGAAGAAATATAAAAATAAATTATAAGAAAACTTCCCTAAAGCCACATAGAAGGGATTCTCAGCACAAGAGATGTAAAAGACTCATATCAAGGCATATCATTATCAAATTTCTGAACACCATGAATAAAGTGAAGATTCAAAGGAAAGGAACAATTGACATTCAAAGGATCAGGAATCAGAAAGGCACTAGAGTTTGTAACAGCAACATTAGAAGCTAGAAAACAGTAGAACAATGTCTTAATTCCTGAAGGAAAATTATTAACAACTTAGAATTCTACACTCTAGTGTAACCTTTTATTAGCATAAGGGTAAAATGAATTCATTTTCAGACATGCGAGGCTTAAAAAAGATATCTTCTGTGACCCCTTTCTCAGGAAGCTTCTGAAGGATGCACTCCAGAGACATGGGATGTAAGAGCTAGAGATTCACCACAGAGGTGAAGGGAGTTGTCAGGGTGATAGTGAGAAGTCTTGCATAAAGAGCTAGCTGTGCAGCCGGCCCCGAGAGCAACCAGTCTGATTGCAGCAGGAAGATAGAAGTTTCTGGGAAGGGCATTTCCAGGAATTTTTTTTTTTTTTTTCAAGAAAAAAAGACTTCGATTAATTTTCTGGCATTTGAGTATTTGGAAAATGATGTTTTAGCTGACTCTGTAGAGTAAATTAGGAGAATATAAAATATGGCTTACAGGGAACAATATTTAATAGTGATCATATCATAACTACTAATTACTGATTTATCAAAAATTAATATAACTATTGTAAGGATTTATGTTTTGGAGGTGGAAGTTAGGATGTGGGGATTAGTTGTGTAAGAGAGCTAAATTCTCATATACTGTATTAGGAGTCAGTGGATTATTTCTAAAATCAATAAATTAAAAAATGGCAGTATAAACATATTATTTAGAAGTAGAGAAGTAGGGGCACCTGGGTGGCTCATTCGGTTAAGCACCTGACTCTTGATCTCAGCTCAAGTCTTCAGGGTTGTGAGTTTAAGCCCTATGTTGGGCTCCATGCTGCATGTGGAGTTTACTTAAAAAAAAAAAAAAAAAAAGTATGGAAGTAAATACCAAGAGAACCGGTTTAAAAAAAAAAAAAAAGATGAAAGTTATTTGTTTTTGATCACTGAAACCGGGAGGAGAGGAGAAGGAATGAAGGGACTATTATTTTGTACTTCCTGATCCTTTGGCATTGTTGGATCATTTTAAAAAGCGATAAACGTATATTCCTGCATTACTTGGTAAACTACAAACTAAAACATTAATGATAAGTTATTTTAAGAACATTAGGATTAAAGTGTCCCCAGTAAAAGGGAGTCAGATATAGAAAAAAAGAAATGTAAGTTTACCTTTTGTATTTAAAAGGGCTTTTTACCCTTATCTCTGGTTTTGTTTTGTCTTATCGTAGGGCTTCAAAAACAAACCAAAAAAGATGGGTCACATAAAACCAGACTTGATTGACGTTGACTTAATCAGAGGTGAGTTGTAAAGTTGGTTTGTTTCTTATGTATTTTATTATATTATTTCATAGTGGTGCTAGAGATTCTTTTTTAGATATCGTCCCTATATGACAGTGTAATTTCCAAAAGGAATATTCTTCCTTCATCATTCAGGCCTTGGGATTTTTTTTTCCCTTTGCTTTGCTTCTTTGTGGTTATATAAATCACGTTAGGGTGAAAGAGGGATGAACTTGGAAACTGCTGTTGTGTAATTGAGAAAAATATATTGTATAACATTCGAGTCAGCCTGACTTATTTTGAGCTCCTGTCTTAGTGATTGAGGCAAGAAGTCACTGTATTTAATGAATATCTAAGAGGATTCTTTTTAACCAAACAGGCTGTATGGTGATTTTTGCTCTCAGCTGTTCTTAACACAGTGTTACGAGTAGGCATTAGTATAGTGTATGTAAATGTTTGATGTTTTGTTTTATTGTATATTTAAAGGCTCAACATTTGCCAAAGCCAAACCTGAAATTCCATGGACATCTCTGACTCGGAAGGGGCTTGTTCGAGTTGTGTTGTTTCCATTGTTCAGCAGTTGGTGGATTCAGGTTACCTCTTTAAGAATCTTTGTTTGGCTGCTACTACTTTACCTCATGCAAGGTAATGAGAGGGGTGGAATACTGTAACCGTTTCTCTCTGCTGCTTTTGCTATTAGATAATGCAGACTTTACTGTCCTTACATTTACCCGTTCATTTGAGAGTTTACAGTGCAAAGAAATGAAAGGATATACACCATTTGGAGATCATCTTAGATTTATTTGCTCACAGAGGCAAACACAGTTGTCTAACTCATCTTTCTTGAATTTCTCTCCACCTGTCTCACTGGCCAGGTCTTTTCAATCTTTGTTCTGTGTGACCTTTGACTATTGGATTACCTCAAGGTTGGACCCTGGATTCTCTTCTCTAGGTACTCTCATCAAACCCCATTGTTTAAATATAGCTGATAAACTGGTGATTCTCAAATTTTTATCTTCAGGCCAGATCTCTGCTGAACTGCAGACTTGTAAATCTAACTGCCTGCTTTCAGGCATTTATGTGTAGAGATTTAAAAGGGATCTTGAACCTATCATATCCAACATGGCACTCTGGATTTTTTTTGTTGTTTTTTTTTTTCCCATGGTCTACCACACCAGCATTGCTTTGCCTAGACCACTGGAATAATGTCTACTCTGAGCCTCCTCTCTACCATCTATTCTTTTCACACCAGTTAGAGAAATCTTTTACAGTAGAATCCATATCATGTCATTTTCCTGCTTAAAACCCTTGAGAGACTTCTCATTGGCCTTGGAGTGAAATCCAGACTCCTCACTGCAGCCTGCAGGGCCCTCCCATGATCTCTTCCCTGCTGGCCTCTCAGAGGCCGTGCCCTATTCCTTGCTCGCTGGGGGCATCATGGCCTTTTTCTGTGCTTTGCACTGAGCTCTTCCTTCTGTTTGAAACAATCTTAAGGCTTTTCACATGGCTGTCTTTTTTCTCGTCTTTAGGATCTGAGCTCAGATGGAACTTTCACTGAGAGGCCATCCCTATCTATACTTTCTAAATAGTCCTACTGTTCCCCAGGAATCTATTTTAATTTCTGCATTACCCAACTACCTGATGTTGGCTTTTCTCTTCTCACTATGTGCAGGAGTCCAGCACATTCTCTATACCACTATATGGCCACTGCCTACCAGGAATACTTTTCGAAATGGGACCACGTATGCACTCTGGTTATACCTGAACAAAAAGACATGTATTAGAACAGAGTAGGTGAAGGTTGGGTTAGGGTGGAAGGATTTGGGGTGATTTTTGTTTTCTTTTATCTGTGCTGGGGTTTTTTTTGAGTTGTTTAATAAAGTTATAGGGGGAAAGATAAATGTATGAATTTACAAATCTATAAGTTTAATTTTCTAAAGTTGTGACAGTGCTGTCCAATAGAATTTCTATGATGATAGAAATGTTCTGTGTCGGGCGCCTGGGTGGCTCAGTTGGTTAAGCGACTGCTTTCGGCTCAGGTCATGATCCTGGAGTCCCGGGATCGAGTCCCGCATCGGGCTCCCTGCTCGGCGGAGAGCCTGCTTCTCCCTCCGACCCTCCCCCCTCTCATGTGCTCTCTCTCTCTCTCTCTCTCTCTCTCTCATTCTCTCTGGCTCAAATAAATAAATAAAATCTTTAAAAAAAAAAAAAAAAAAAAAAAAGAAATGTTCTGTGTCTGTACTACCCAGTCCTATGTGGCTGTTGAGGACTTGTAATGTGACTGGTGTGAGTAAGGAACTGAATTTTTAGTTTTATTTAATTGTAATGAAATGGCTGTCATTTTAATGGCTGCATAATATTCCATCATATGGATACACCAACATTTAAAATAATCATTTTCATGTCTGTGTGAGTCTCTTACCATAAATACTTTTTATAACTACTTAATATTCCATTATATAAAAGTACCATAATTTATATAACTGTTCCCATATTGTAAGCATTTAGATTGTTCCTGGGGTTTTTTTTTTTTCCTATTAATAATGCCATCATAAACAAAATTTTCCATATTTTATCTTATTTCCTTAGAATTCTCTGAAATTGAATTAAGAGATCAAAGAATATAAACATTTTAAGGCTTTTAGAACATAAAGTGAAATTGCGAGTGGCACACTTCTTTTGGAAAGTAGTGGATGAGAGTGCCTGTTTTACCACAGTCTGACCAGCACTATTATAATTTTAAAGACGGTTACCTAATTGGATATACAAAAAATGGTGTTTTGCTCATTTAGTCTGCATTTTTTTTGTAGCTTATAAAGGTGAAGTTAAATATTTTTCCACATGTTCGTTACTGAAGAATTTCTTTCTTGTTGAGATATATTAAATTATATACATTAAATTTTCAGATACACCATGGTCTATTTCCAAACACATATTCTGCACCATCAGTTTGTCTTGTTATTCTCATATCTGCACCACATTTCTTTAATTACTATAGTTGTTTAATATGTGGTGGCATTGAGCAGAAGTATTCCTCTAGTCTCCTGCTTTTCCAGCATTTTCTTAGGTGTTTTAATTTGCTTATTTTTTTCAAAATAATTTAGAATTATTTTATCCTAGTCAAAACAAAGAAATAATTTGGAATTAGACTGTAATCCCCCCCTTCCCATGAAGATATAGATATATTTGGGGGGAATGGGAAGAAAATTGATATATCTCACCTTCTAATCAAGTCTTCTGTTATATCTCTCAGTAAAGCTTTGTAGGATTTTTATTTCTTATGAGGCCTGCTTAGATCTTCTTAAAGTTAAACTCAAATTTTTTTATTGTGGTAAAATACATATAACATATAATTTACCACCTTCGCCATTCTTAAGTATACAGTCGATGGCATTAAGCCCACTTACATGGCTGTGCAACCATCACTACCATCCATCTCCAGAACTTTCTTCATCTTTCCCAACTGAAACTCTGTACCTATAAAACAGTAATTGCCTGGTTCCCCAATTCCCCCACCAAGCTCAGACCCCTGGCAACCATTCTGTTTACTTTCTCTGTGAAGTTGACAACTCTGGATACATCATATAACTGGAACCATGCAGTATTTGTCCTTTTGAGCCTGGCCTATGGCACTTAGCCTCATGTTTTTAAGGTTCATCCATATCTAGCATGTGCATTTCCTTCCTTTTTGGTGGTGAGTAAGAATCCATTATATATGTATGTCCCCTATTTTGTTTATATATTCATCCATCAATGGACACTTTGGTGCTTCCACATTAAAGTAAAATATTTGTTTTTATTTTTGTTGTTGCTCCTGCAGGTATGACACTGTTTTTGTTGTATAAATTTCAGCTGGTTTAGTGCTATTACATTTGAAAGCTACTAGTTTATGTTTAAAATTGTTATAACCAACCACTTTATTAAACCCTCATTAATTTTAATAGTTTTTCAGTGCTTCTCTCTCATTTTCTAATTATACAACCACGTGGGTTGGCAAATAATGAAAATCTGGTCTCCTCCGTTTTCATACATTTCATTTACTATTATTGAATTAGTCAACATTTTCGGAGCAGCATTAAGTAAGAACAGTAAGACTGATCACCCTTTTGTTCCTGATTCAGAGTGTCTTCCTTAGTATGATGTGTGTTGATTTCTTCTTTACTATATTAGGGACATATTTTTATATTCCTAGTATTTTAGAAGAGGTTGCCATTTAAGATTAATTATAAATCAGGAACAAACGTTGATTTTTTTATGGAATGCTTTTTCACTATAGGAGTTGGCCAAAATCACAGGTTAAAGGTATAGCCCTTCATAAGACTCCCCTTCAGACACCAGCCTCACTTTGGGAGTCCCCAGGGTTACCTTTACTTCTGACCCACTGGCTACAGTTTTGAAGGTCCCCTACTGATTCCTTCAATAATTCACTAGAATGACTCCCAGAATTCAGGAAAGTGCTATACTTACAATTACAGTTTTATTATACTAAAAGTTTTATTATATGAATTAGAAGAGATGCATAGTTTGGGAGGATTCCAAACAGGAAGTTTTCATTATCCATAGGGATATGGTCCCCTTTCTGCCATGATGAGTAGCAATACTAACAGACTCTTGCCAATCAGGGAGGCTCACCCAAGCTTCGGTATCCTTGGTCATTGACCAAGTAGCCAACTCAGTCTTCAGCCCTCCTCCCCACTCTGTCCCGGAGGTCAGGCTGATACACTGGCTCAAAGCCTCAACCCTCTAATCACATCCGTAGTCACCTCATTGGCATAAACTATCAGGTTTGGTCTGAGGGGCCCACTGTGAATACCTTCCATCACTTGAGAAATTCCAAGGATGTAGAGGTCACCTCCCAGGAATCAGGGACAAAGGCCTTTTATGCAGTCGTCAGTTGAGATAATTTGTATATATGTGACCCAAATTACATGTTATTAAATTATTAGATTAAATCATTTCAGTCAACAAATATGTAAGTGCCTACCATGTCTATACATGTATTGTTCTATCAGGGCTCTGAGATCGATTTTTCCTTCCAGCATAAACCCTGCATGCTCTTGGTGAATTACTCAAATTTATGTTGATAGTATTTTAGTTGCTCATTCAACAAATATTAAGTATCCATTATGTGCTACTTACTGATCTAGCTATAGCAGTGAGCCAAATCGACAAAAATCCCTTCATTCACAGTGCCTGCCTTTCAGTAGGAAATTTATATCCACGTTCACAAGGCCGCAAGGTCTGTGGTTTATTGTTTGGGTGCTGTCATCGTTATATTTGGGTGATAGGGTGTTAGGGCCTGAAATGAATTTGCTAGCTTTTTCTCCATATAGGAATAGTTTATATATCCCAAGAATTATCTTTATGTTAAAGTCTGAAAGAGATTATATGTGGATTTTTTTGGATGTCGTTTTTGTTGTTTTTCTGTGTCTTTCACCACTGATTTCTTTGGACAGTTCATATGCATATATGAAGAGGCAGTATAGCATAGTAGTTAAGAGTAAGGACTCTGGAGCCCAGTCGCCTGGGTTCAAATCCCAGCTTTGCTAATTGCTATTGGTGCAAGTGTGGGCCTTCGAAAATACCGTTCCTCTGGGCGGAACAACTCTTCCTAGTGTGTATCATACAGCATCTAGCTGTTTTGTGGTGGAGAGCCTTTTGAAATATCTAGATTATTATACTGCCAGGAAAGCAAATCCTTCAAACACATTATTCTTCTCTTGCTCTGTGGCCTGAGGCTTCAAGTTTTCACTCAACTGATGTGCAGGTGGATTGCACTGTAGAAAATTACGTGCTTTTACCTGGTACTTTTTAAATCTATAGATTTTTGTAGCAATAGTTTATGCAGTTGCTAGGATTAGATATACAGACAAGCCTTTATGTTTTACATTTTGAAACCTCTTCTTTTCAGTTATAGCACTCGTGTTATATTTTATGATGCCTATTGTGAATGTAAGTGAAGTCCTTGGACCCTTGTGCCTTATGTTACTCATGGGAACTGTCCACTGTCAAATTGTTTCTACTCAGATAACAAGGCCATCGGGAAACAATGGAAATCGGAGAAGAAGGTAAGATGAGAAATTACATTTGTAGTCGTGTATTTTCTGGGAGAGGCATTGTACACGCTTACAAAATCTTTGATGAAATTAATAACAAAATCTTCCTGTTTTGCATGTCTTTTAAATTATTTTTTGGCTTTCACTTTTCTTCCCGATGACAGGAAACATTGTCATGACCTTTTAATCCCAGGTGGGATTTTGTCATTCAGTACAGTTGTTTAACAGGAAAAATCTGACACTATATTGTACTTTATTAAAATTTACCTTAAATAGTGATGTTGAAAACACATTCTTCAAAATATAGTCTCAATCAAAATTTGGTGAAAATTCACTGTGTAAAGAAGGATGTTAGTACATTAGGTTAGTGCTACTAAAATTTTTACCTTTTTTCAATGGTACATAATAAAGATGGATTTCCAAGTACTCTGAGCTTTTAATAGAGATGAATCTGATATTTCTACACATTGAATTCACTTCATGTTTTTATTGGTTATGTGCTGTGTGTGATTTTGGAACTGTTAAAGGTTTTATTTTTTTTTTTTTAGGTAAATGTAGGTATATTACCTTCCAAAAGTTATATTATCATTCCTCAGAATATCTGTAGATGTTTGTTCCCCTAAACAGTTACTAAAGAAGATCTTTTTTTCATTTGGTGCGATGAACTTCAACATATTTATTCTTATTTTTTAATGTTATTTTCGAGACTTTTTTTCAAAAAAAAGGATTTCTTGAAAATTCTGTTCAATTAATTGAATGACTTCTAAGGAAATCACATGAGCTGTATCCCGTTGTGATTTATAGGATGAATCTTTTAATTGCTTCAGGTATCAATCAAAGTGATCAGTTGCTGTTATTTTGTGTTCTGATAAAGTGTGTCCAATGCATAGATTTCTGCCATTCATATTTAAAGGAATTGTTCCTTCTGCTAGTGGTGTTGAGTGTTCCCGAAAAGACTCTCAGTCATACTCAGAATATCAGTTCCATTTCTTTAAATATTGAACAAAATGATAGCATAGGACTTTGGTTTGGAATCCAATTTTGCCCTTCAGTCAGAAACATTATTGCACGATTTACCCTCATTATATGAAATTCACTATACTTCATTTCACATTGTAACCCATTGGTATCATTTTCTGTAGGGATATTTAGGGCAGAAATATAAAAGTTCTTGAATAATCTGAAGTTGTTCAATTTTTTTTTTTTTTTTTTGGTAGAAAATTACGGAAAACTGTCAATGGTGATGGGAGCCGAGAAAATGGAAGTAACTCCTCTGATAAAGTCAGAGGAGTAGAAACTTTGGAGTCTCTTCCCCTTATTGGCAGTTTTTGGGAGACCCTCTTTGGCAACAGGTGGGAAGTCTCACACTGGAATGTTTACTTGATTTTATATTCACATCAAAAATAAAGTGCTTTTGCCACTCCTTTTTTGAAGATGAAGTACATGTTTCCCGCACTTTCCAAAAGTCGAGTGTTCCTATGAAACCTTTTGTAGGCTGAAATGGAATAAAGTGAAGAAGCAATTACCATGAATTTACATGGAAACATTTTTGAGCCTTCTCAGATCCAAAAAATAGCCTCGCTTAGGCTTTTCTGATACCTTAGGATGCATCTTGCTAACGGATGCACAAAAGAAATTGAGACACAGCACAGATGCTCACAGCTGCAGTTGAAAGCTCTGGGGGCGTGGCTTGATGCCGAGACGCTGAGTGTAGCTCCCGGCCCAAAGGAAGTCCAGGAGGCCGCCCTGGCTGCTGGTGGGCGCCCTGCTTCTGTCACCACTTGCTGCAAAACAAATGCCGATTGCTGGTTTACTCTCCAGCTTTTCTCGTGAAAGCAGAAATCCTCTGCAGAGTTCTTCCGGTTAGCAAACACCGGTCCTAATGTAGGTCTTTCATAAAAGCAAACTTTTATTTTGCTTTTGCAAACTTTTGACAAGTGGGAGATGCCTGCATATTCATATGCTGTTCTAAAGCCAGGTTACACTCTTTAGTTTGGGTCCTTTGTGCTGAACGTTGTGCTGCATACCAGGCAGCCCTGTTCTCGGTGATTTTACTGTCTAATCAGATGCAATGCCAGCAATGGAAAAATATCGTAAGTGGTTACCTGCTGACTAAAGGCCATGCAGTTCAGCAGACGGAGTGATTATTCAGGGGGGAAGTAGTCAGCAGGAGTCATGAAGGAGGCAAGAATTGCTGGTCTTTGAAGGACAGAAGAGGGAAGACGTTTCTGTGAGTGGCATAAACAGGGGATGTGAGGTAGGCATTGGTACCGTGTTTGAGAGGGAGAGTGAAGACTGAACCACTTCCTTGCAAAACTGAAAAGAAGAGGCTTGCTCTCAATATTAATTGGAGACTAGAGATACCTGTATTCTGGCTTCCTATACCCTTAGGCAAGCTAGAAGCCTGAAAAATGTGGCTTCTGAATTTTCTTGATTTCCAGAATAACATACAGTTGACCCTTGAGCACAGGGGCTAGGGGTGCCTGTTGACTGGAAGCCTTACTAGTAATGTGAATAGTTGATAAACACATATTTTGTATGTTGTATGTATTATGTACTGTAATCTTACAATAAAGTGAGCTAGAGGAAAAGGAATGTGATTGAGAAAATCATCGGGAAGAGGAAATACATTTATAATGCTGTACTATATTTTTTGAAAAGATCCACGAATAAGTGGAACCTGCAGTTCAAACGCGTGTTGTTCAAGGATCAACTTGAATTCTTCAAAAGCAAATGATTTCATGAAAGATAGTACTTTCAGAAAACAAGCTAGTAATCTTTATTTTTTTCTTTTTTAAAATTAGGATTAAAAGAGTAAAATTGATATGTAACAAAGGGACTGAAACTGACAATGACTCAAGCTGTCTGCATCCTATCATTAAGAAGAAACAGTGTCGACCAGAGATCAGAATGTGGCAAACAAGAGAGAAAGCAAAATTTTCAGATGGAGATAAGTGCCACAGGGTAAGATTTAGATGATTATATATATACATATATTTATATATAACAAAATCTTTTCTTTCCTGTGTAAAATTTTGCTATTCTTAGACTCTGCTAGAGATATCAAATAGATACTAATAGGTTTGTGTAATTTGTCTTGTTAACAAATAAGTGAAATGTAAAACCACAGGACACCAAAAGGAGAATAGCACATGAAGGGTATAGTTCATTCTTTTAATTTCTAGGACTAGAGCTTGTTATTTCATCAGCTACTGATCCAGCCTTTAGCAGTAGGCTGGTAGGTTTCATCAACAGATCAGTGTCGAGGCCGCTGTGTCGTATTCCAGAGATGCAGTTGAGAATATATATGATAGAGGTTTGGGAAACTATTTTCTAGGTGTAGCAGAGATGTTCTATTTCTAAAACTACACTTCCATTGTATGGTCTTGAAATATTTTCTCATTTATTAGGCTGTGGTGTTGAGTCGTTACAAAACTAGCTAATATTCATGTGCCATTACTGCAACCAGGCACTGTTTACACGTAGTAAGTCGTCTAATTGTCCCCACAGCTCTGTGAGAGAGGTGCTTTTATTACCATCACTGTTCAGATGAGGAAATGGAGCCTCAGGCTAGTTACTTGCCTCCGCTTACATCGCTAGTAAGTGGAAGGACCGGGACCCAGATGCAGGCCTGTGCTTCTAACCGCTTCGTAATACGTCCGGGAGCCTGTTAAGTTCCAAGAGAGTTCACTGTTTTTCTTCATTGAGACCCAAGTAATATATAGGCTTGTTCGGTTTTGGTTTCCTTTCATCATTTCTTCGTTTTTACATGCTTTTTTTGTTTTCACATGTGCAGCTTACTAGAGTATTTTGGGCTGTCCCCTGTGAAGAAATTGCTGTTCTCTTTGTAGGAGGCTTTCAGGCATCTGGGTAATGGCATTTCAGATGATCTGTCTAGTGAGGAGGACGGTGAAGCCCGGACGCAGATGATGATGTTGCGCAGGAGTGTGGAAGGGGCCTCAAGTGACAACGGCTGTGAAGTTAAGAATAGAAAATCAATACTTACCAGGCACCTAAACACTCAGGTAATTTTTCGTTTGTGAAAGTATCAGCATTAACTCCTAAATCATTGAATAGTAATGAGATATTGGACATGTTTTCCTTTTGTTTGTTGGCTTCATTTTGGCAGGTAAAGAAGACCGCTCCCAAGTGGTGTCACATTACACGGGATTCGGATAGTCTGGTCGAATCGGAATTTGAATCAGCGGCCTTCAGTCAGGTAATGTATGCTTTCGACAGGTCCCTGTTCAAGACCTAGTCCCGAGTGTCATCCGTGGCTTTTTTAATTGGTTGTCCTAAAGTAGTGCTTATATTTGCCTGGCCTCCCCTGCCACCAAATGTCTGTCTACCTATCTGGAAGCTTTCGTGTGGCTACTCACCCCCAGAAAGCGAAGGAGCTCTGTTTCATTTTGACTCTAATCTTAAAAGCATCCTGGATGAGATGATGCTCAGCAAGAGCTTCCTCAGTCCCCAGAGGATCAAAAGGCTCCCTAATATTTACTTGGAATATGGAGCTCATTCTTAAACATCATTCCTTTGTAAGTGGCACTAATGCTGATGAAGACAGATTTTTGAGAAAGGACCCCTGAGAGGTGGGAGCAGCAAATATCGTGATGCAGCTCATGGGCATATTGTCCATTTGGAAGGTTATCATTCAGAGGTGAGCGGGGTAGATGGTGGTAGTGTGATTTTTTTTGTTTTCGATTGACAAGGCCATCAGGGTTGTGGAAAAACTTGCATATTTATGTTTGTACTGCAGGAGAGCTGCATCGTACATCTTTTCTCAGTCTGACTATCCTTTCCATGTTTGGCCAGGTCCCTGGGATGTGACTAGATCTGCAGTCACGCTCACGGTATTTAGAGTAGGGGACACTTTGGGTATGTCAGAAGGCTCGGCCACACCTATATCCAGGGTAGATCCTTGGGATATGCTTGCAAAGGTCACTGTCATCCCAGGGAACTTGAGTGGAACCATCTCATGATTTGACAAAAACTTCTTGGAGTCCTTTTAGAGTCCTGCTTGTTAGAGAATCATCAGAATTCAACACTGACATGTTAAAATGTATTATTGTTACATGAAGCCTTGTGGGGGTCCACTTAAAAAAGCTTGCCAGCCATCACCACAGATAACTTGTTTTACTTTTATTTCAGATATATGATTGCTTTTAAAAATGAATGAAAAAAAATATAGTTTTGGTGTTCTGTTTTCCTTGAAAGGGCTCTAGGTCGGGCATGAGTGGTGGCTCTCGAAGCCTCAACATGTTGAGAAGAGACTCAGAAAGCACCCGCCATGACTCGGAGACTGAGGATATGCTATGGGACGACCTGCTGCATGGCCCAGAGTGCCGGTCGTCTGTCACCAGTGACAGTGAGGGGGCCCATGTGAATACCCTTCACTCAGGGACCAAACGTGACCCCAAAGAAGATGTTTTTCAGCAGGTCTGTAAAGGTGACGGTAATAATAGCCAATACTCATTGTATTTACAGGCCAGGTACCGTATTATCTCATTTGACCTTACCATAATCGTATATGGTAGATACTATTATTATTATCTCTAATTTAGAGATGAGGAAATTGAACATAGTCTGTAAGTGAAAATGTTGGGATTAGAACTCGGGGGAGTACTCTGGAGTTGCCCTAACCTAAATTTTATTCATAATACTTTTTCTCATTATTTTCCTTAGAATGATCCTTAATGTTCATTTTATGTGAGCAGGGTTGTTTGGTCCATCAACCTCATATTTTCTTAGACATCATGGTGTTATATATGAATTACTAAGAAATGGCATTGCTTGGTTCTCTAATAATGTATAAACCAAGTGATGCTTTTAATTTTAGGATTTATATTAACATCACAAAATCAGATAGTCTGGAATTAGAGATTCCTTAGAAGGTATTTGAACCTTCCAACTGATGTAGGAATTCTTACGTGGTAATAAGAGTTACTACTTCCTGGGACTATTGTGATAGATCTAATGAAGTAATATAAATTGCTTAGCACAATGTCTGACAAAGAGTGAGCACCTAATAAGTGTTAGCATTATTATTTGTACCCGATCAGATGATCAGTGGCCTCTGCTTAAATACTTCTAGAGCTGGAGTGATTGTTACTTCATGAGAGAGCTTTTTCCACTGCTGGATAGATTGAATGGTTAGAAGTGGTTCTCAAATCAACATTTCAGATGTTTGGTGGCAGTGATCATGATTTCTTCTGTTTTGGTGGTTGTTCTTTAGGCTAAATATTTCCACAGTGATTTATAAATACTGGGTGGTGGATATTCATTTGTTGAATTAGTGAATTTTCTTGACTCTAGGGTACCATTGATTTAGGTTACACATTTTCATGAAAAAAAACTTGCTTTAGGGTGCGCCTGGGTGGCTCAGTCGTTAAGCCTCTGCCTTGGGCTCAGGTCATGGTCCCAGGGTCCTGGGATCAAGCCCCGCATCGGGCTCCCTGCTCGGCGGGAAGCCTGCTTCTCCCTCTCCCCCTCTCCCACTCCCCCTGCTTGTGTTCCCTCTCTCACTGTGTCTCTCTCTGTCAAATAAATAAATAAAATCCTTAAAAAAAAAAAAAAAACTTGCTTCATTAGATGTATACAATTCTTTTTTTTTTTTTTTTTAAGATTTTATTTATTTAGGGGCTCCTGGGTGGCTCAGTTGGTTAAGTGACTGCCTTCGGCTCAGGTCATGATCCTGGAGTCCCGGGATCGAGTCCCGCGTCGGGCTCCCTGCTCGGCAGGGAGTCTGCTTCGTCCTCTGACCCTATCCCCTCTCATGTGTTCTCTCTCTCTCTCAAATAAATAAATAAAATCTTTAAAAAAAAAAAAAAGATTTTATTTATTTATTTGACAGAGACAGACAGCTAGAGAGGGAACACAAGCAGGGGGAGTGGGAGAGGGGGAAGCAGACCTCCCGCCGAGCAGGGATCCCGATGTGGGGCTCGATCCCAGGACCCCGGGATCATGACCTGAGCCGAAGGCAGATGCTCAACGACTGAGCCACCCAGGCACCCTAGATGTATACAATTCTTAAAGACTAACCAGAAACAACATACACTTTTCTCATTAAAGTTTTAAGCCTTTTTTCTTTCAATTTTGCTATCAAAGCTTGAATCTAAATATTCTTTACATTCAGTCTGAGAATTCATCTAAATTACATTAGCCCTCAGTAGTTATGCATAGCATCCTGATGATCTTGACCTTCTTTGCACTTTTGGGATTTTCAGTATAATTTTAAGGCCTATATAAGGTAGTATGAAACTCACCATATCAAAAGGAATTCATCATTTCCCAATTCCCCTACCTACCCTGTGTTTCTTTTATTCCCCGTATTTTTGAATGCCATCACTGACCATCTGAGGCAGAAACCTTGGAGACCCCACCCTCCCCAGCATGTTTCTAATCGGTCCTCACATCCTCTTGACTTCACTGAATAATATCTGTCTGTCTACTTGTGTCTTCCCTCGTTGGGGCTATCTGGATCATTAACAGCTTCTGTGGGCTCGCTCCCTTCATCTGCTCTTCCATACTGCAGCCGCGATGATGTCATTCCCCTTAAAATCCTTTAACTGCGATTTCCCCCCATTGGGATTATTTGCTTCTGTTTATTTGCTCCGATACAGTCTCATCTCTGATCATTCCTCCCCCTGCTCTCACATGCTCTACTTTACCGCAATTGAACTTCTTTCAGAGCTGTACCGTTCCCCATGTGCCTCTGGCTTATTTGCCCGGAACACACTTTTCTCTGATACTCGTTCCTTCGGCTCACTCCTTTTTCTTTTTCAGATCTTGGCTTGAATGATACTTCCTTAGGAAGCCTTTCTCATTTGCTCCTGAAGCCCTCTTTCCTTCCGTTATCATACCATGTAGTAACTTTATTTAATCATGTTTCCATCAGTCTGTAAGCTCCTTGATGTCAAGGATAGCGTCTGTCTTGTTCTCCATTGTATCTGTGGCACATGTTACATAGTCAGCACTTCATACATTTTTTTGGCATCATCAGTGAATAAATCAATAAATGATCATCAGCATTATGCTAAGCATTGTAGTAGAAAGAGAAGAAATACACCATGTGATCCTTTTTTTTAGAAATTTATATTTTAGTTTGAGGACAAGATGATTATAGGGGAAGTAAGTAGAGGACATTAGAAAAGTAGCATATAATTACATGCTAATTTGTCTGGGATAGACTCTAAGGATCTTTAATTTCAGAGGAAGGCAGAGTAGTGAGGCTTGTGGCGATGAGCTGACTATATTGGTGAAATGGGACTTGAGTTGGTACTTGAAGAATAAGAATTTATATGGCAGAAGGAAATGGCACTTTTTTTTTTTTTTTAAATCTTGAGCTTTCTAAAGCCTCTGAGTTTTCTATGCTTTTCTGTGTCCTGATGAGGCCAGAGACAGGCTTAACTCCTCAGTCATTCATGTAACATGTAAGGCCTATTAGCAGCTCTCCTACCTAACTTCCTGCCACCTCCACTATGGTCACATTGCTCTAGAATTACTTTTCTCCTTAACATGCCGCAAGTACACCAAGCTTAGCCTCACTTCCAGACCTTTAGACAGGGAAGCCACCTTGTAGATCCTGGAGTCCCGCTTCCCGTCATCACAGAAGACATTGAGCCTCTCTCCAGGTAAGAAATTGGCTTATTGAAGAAGAAGGGACCAGAGATGAGCATCATGGAGGCAGCCATCGGCACTGTGAGCTCTGGGAAGGAGAGAGTAGAATGATGAGGGGCCAGCACTGGTGTATGTGGCCTGAGAACTGAACAACGGGGGGAAAATCCAACGGAGGAAAGAAAGAAGGGTGGATGGAAATAGTTTTATGTTTTTCTTTTTTAGAACCACTTATTCTGGCTTCAGAACTCAAGTCCTGCCTCTGATCGAGTTAGTGCAATCATCTGGGAAGGGAATGAGTGCAAAAAGATGGATATGTCTGTGTTGGAAATAAGTGGCATCATCATGAGCAGGGTAAGATTTCATGAGTTTTCAAACTTTTCAGAAAAGCTGTTTTAATGATCAGCTATTTCACGGGATCTATTCAGTGATCAGAACACTGACTCTGCTTTTGAAACACAAATACATATTTTCTTAGTTTTGTAGTTAGAATATTTACTTGGTAGTATATTTTTGTTATCTGTTACAAAGTTCTCTGTGAACATGATCAATTATTCAGGTACACTCTGCAAATATTCCTTATCTCAGTCAAGCCTGATTTTTAATGAAATCAAAGAGTCATAAATCTGTACTTCTTTTAGCTATAAAACAGATTTAGTTTTTAATAATCTAAGTAGTACTTGGTAAACACTGCTTCGTAACTCCGTTTAACTGTGTAATAGTGATGGGCATTTTATATTAATTCCCAGGTTAATGCATATCAGCAAGGAGTAGGTTATCAGATGCTGGGAAATGTCGTCACCATTGGATTAGCATTTTTTCCTTTTTTACATCGACTTTTCCGTGAGAAGAACCTTGACCAGCTAAAGTCCATTTCAGCTGAGGAGATCATGACTCTCTTTTGTGGGGCACCACCTGTTACACCTATTATTATTTTGTCTATGATTAATTTTTTTGAACGATTGTGTCTTACTTGGATTTTTTTTTTCATGATGTGTGTAGCAGAGAGAACATATAAACAGGTCAGTATAGCATTGAGTAAAATTTCTTGCCTCTCCTTTCGCGTATGATATTCCATTGAGTTGACTTTGTTCTCTTGATTTGTTCTCTCTCCAAAAGTTAATGTGAGCAATGAAGGATTGATGAGTGGGCTTTTGGTATTTGTGGGTTAAACACTCGTGATATTGATTATTCACAAATGACGTGTGGTAATCTGGCATTTTCCCGAGCGCATGTGTAGGAGTCCATGGCTTGGGCAGGGACTGAGCCTGGCGGACTGCATACATAGCTCCTGTGCCCCAGTGTGCCTTTGTGCTTGCTCACTCGTAACGTATGTAGTTATTCCCAACGCCAGAATGTTTCTGTGGGAAATGGTCAAGTGAGAAATAGGGTTATTGGATTTTGATTAGAATTAGGATTTGAGGACTTGATATCTTGGTGATATGTGCGAAAAACGTGATTTTGAATGGAAAGTCTAGACCAGAATGCTGTATAAACATTTGTGTTTGTGAAGTTGGGGATTCACAAAGATCTCCCAAGAATATTCCTTGAAAATGTCAGGAGTGTACCATATTATGAAGACATAGATTACAGTGGGATGTGCTTTGGAAGCAATAGGGTCATGAGCTATTGACTTGATCTAAATGATCCCTGATTAGAATTTCATCCTTTTATTATTGCGTATATACTGGGAATATTGTTTACAATTATATAAATATATACACAGAGACACACATGTACCTTTTACTTTGTGATTTTTTTTTTTTTAAACCTCCTCTAGAGATTTTTATTTGCAAAACTCTTCAGCCATATTACCTCTGCCAGGAAAGCTAGGAAATATGAAATACCTCATTTCAGACTTAAAAAAGTGGAGAACATTAAGATATGGTTATCACTGCGTTCCTTTCTAAAGGTGAGTTTCATTCGACTAACCGTAGAGAGTGTGTGCGAGAATATGCAGGAAACCTGCTCACTGAAATTTGCTGGCAGCAGATACTGAGTGGGCACTGTAGTTAAGTTCTGTGCACTGGACAGATCGTATCAGTGGCCGGCAGACGTACTGGACTCCAAGTTGGAAGTGATCTATCTGCTGAGCTGGTAGAGGTCAGTAAAAAAGAGCTTAGAAAGGGAAAAGACAATTTAAATTCCTAGGGCAGAATCATAAATTGAAAGTTGCATCTTTCTCTGACATTTTGGAAAATATTCCAGCTGAAAATACATCAGTGAATCACTCACACCCTTAATTTGGAACAGCATGAATTTCAGTGCTTAAAGTTAAACATGTCCAAAATGTGTTAAAATCCTATGCCAGAAACAACTTCTTTTTTTTTTAATTAATTACTTTTTTTTATTATGTTACGTTAATCACCATACATTACATCATTAGTTTTTGATGTAGGTTCCGTGATCCATTGTTTGCGTATAACCCCCAGTGCCCCATGCAGTACGTGCCCTCCTTAATACCCATCACCGGGCTAACCCCTCCCCCCACCCCCCCATCCTTCTAGAGCCCTCAGTTTGTTTCTCAGAGTCCATAGTCTCTCATGGTTCGTCTCCATCAGAAACTTCTTATAAACATTTATTTTCACATTAATGTAGTTAGATTCAGAATGTGAATGATGTGAGGGCCATTGCTGTCTCCAACTGTAATCTTAAACATTAACTTCTGTGTCTCACTCCACAGAGACGGGGTCCACAGCGTTCAGTTGATGTGGTTGTATCTTCAGTCTTCTTGCTGACACTTTCAATTGCTTTCATTTGCTGTGCCCAGGTAAGAGTTTCATATTTGTTTTAATGAAAAATGGAAATTCTAATATGGTTCACTATCTATTTTAGACGTGTGTGTGTGTGACAAAAATTTATTTCTCAAGAGCAAGGCACCAGCATGGTTGTGTTGAAATATCTATTTTTTTAAATGTATCTAAATTTCTTTTGCTATTTTGAATACTTGTTAATTTTCCTTACTTTTGAAATGAGAATAAAGTAATTCTCATTACTCTACGATCACTCTAATTTTAGTTGGCAATTTTTGATTGATAATAAGGCTGTCATGCCACGAGGGTTACAAAATAGTGATTTTTCTAATTCCATCTTTCCTTCCACACATCTGTTAGTTGTCACTCTCTGAATGACCTTTCCTTTGTTTCTTCTTCCTTTCTTCCCTTCTTCCTTCCTTTCTTCCCGTCTTCCTTCTTTTCTTCCTTTCTTTCTTCCTCCCTCCCTCCCTTCCTTTCCTTTCCTTCCTTCCTTCCTTCCATTATGGACTCATATATTCTGATTTTTATCCAATAGATTGTAATCGATTACTCTATTTCTTTTAATGCCTATATTGTCTCAGATTTGGCCAGTGGGAGACCCTTGAAGCCCCCTCCTGTATACTTTCAGTAGGTCCCTGTACCTTTTTTTACCAGGTGGACCTTTGTGCTTTCTTCACTATAAGAAGTTACAGGCTTATTCTTGTATTTTTCCATTTATTGAGTTTTAACTTAATTCTACTGTGGTTAGAGAATATATTCTGAATGTTTTCACTCCTTTGAAATTTGTAGAGGCTTGCTTTATTATCTGGCATATGGTCCGTCTCATTAAATCCCCATCAGTGCTTTAAACGAACTTGTATTCTGTTGTTTGGGTGAGCAACATTGTCTCTACGTAAATTAGTTCAAGTTTATTTGTTACGTTGCCTGCATCTCCTACATCCTCACTCGTGTTTTTGGTCTGCTTATTCTCAGCCATTGGCAGAGGTGTGTTCAATTCCACTATGATGGTGAATTTCTCTTTTTTTCCCTTTATTTCTGTCAATTTTCACTTCATATATCTTGAAGCTGACTTTTATGACCTTCATAGTTATTCTTTTTCTCAACCCAGGACCACATGGTGCATTTAATTATCCTGTCTCTTTAGTCTTCTTTAACCTAGAAAAGTGTCAGGCTCTTTATCTTTCATGATCTTATGAAATGTCTCTGAATCTAATGTTTCTTAACTTAAAGTCTACTCTATTTGATATTAACCACACTAGCTGTCTTTTGATTAGTTTTTGCATGTTACCTTTGTCCACCCTTTCATTTATTTTGTCTTCATATTTGAGTCATGTTTCTTGTAATCAACATATCCTTTTTTTTTTTTTTTTTTTGGTTGCTTTTTCCTTAATCTAGCTTCACAGTCTTAGTGTTTTGGATTGTCTGGCTCATTTACATTTAATGTAATTACCATAAATACAAATACTATTTAGTTCTTATTTGGTCTACCTGTTAATTTTCCTTCTTCTCTCCTTTCTTGACATCTTTTATTAATCTAATATTTTATAGTATTCCATTTAATCCTCTCTGTTAACTTGTTATATGTTCTTTTACTACTACTGACCTCAGAGATTACAACATACATCCTTAGCTTATTATAGTCCAATAAATTATTAATTTCTGCTCCCTTGGTCATGCTAGAACCTTAGAACACTTTATCTCATTTACCCATTCACCCATTATTAGTGTCTTTCACTTAAATTTTACATATATTTTAAACCCACAAGATTATTATTTTTTGTAGTCAGTTATTCATTTATATTTACCTACATATTTACCCTTTTCATTAGTTCTTGCATTTTGTTTTTCTCTGGGATTATTTTCCTCCTGTTTGAATAATCTGCTTGGTGTTGAATTCTGTTTTTGTTTGTTTGAAAATGTCTTTTATCACTTTCATGTTTAAAGGATGCTTTTGCTGAGTATACATTTCTAGGTTGCCAGTTACTTTCAGTACTGTTAGGATTCTGTTTTCTTCTGATTTCCATGTTTTATCTTGAGAAGTCAGCTGTTTGTCTTATTGCTGCTCTTTTAAAATGTCCTTTTGTCCTTTTAAATGTCCTTTAAAATGTCCTAATGTCCTTTTTCTCTGGCTGGTTTTAAGAGTTTTTCTTTGTGTTTGGTTTTATAGCCATTTGGCTGTGGTTTGTGTGTTATCTATTGCTACACAACAAACCACCCTGCTGAAGAGGTGGACCTAGGTTGCAACTAGCTGCTACTTTCATCCCCCAGTTATAACTGATTGGCAGGGGTGAACACTTGACCCAGGCTAAGCTAAATGTATCCCTCTTTTGGGACTTAGAACTGAAAAGCTGAGATAACAGTGGTGGACTTTGGAGAAGAAAGGTCTGGGGGTCAGTGGGGCCAGTAGGGTGCTATGATAAACCAAAGCTGGAGCAAGTCAAAGTTGGGGGAGCAGTGACCAAGGATCTTGCAAGGCAACAGAATTAGCTAAGAGGAGCGGTGATGAGAGCCCAAATGGCCCTCGAGGAAGAGAGATGGAGAAGGGAGCTGCTCTGGGACTTACTGGTTTTCCGAAGGCCAGCATTTGGTTTCAGTTAGGGTTCTCTGTATACTTTTTCAGTCAGTTCCATTTTACCTTGGGCTTTACTTGAGTAAATTTTGAAAAAACCAAAGACTTTTACCAGAAAACTTGACACATAATAGGTATTTGATAACTGGTAACTGCTGCTGCTGTTATTTGTTGTTGTTACTACTCCTCAAATGGAGTAAAGAGCCCGATCCTCAGGATTTTCTAGTCATACCAGCAGGATGGGCCACATGTTTTAGGAAGCTCTACTAGTCATATAAATGCAAACTTAATACTTTGAAAAATGGTCACCACATAATCATGAGTAGGCACACTAGTGGTTAAAAGGCTGGAAATGTCTTTGTCTTATTTTACTTGTTGTACGTTTTCCTTCTTTGTTACTTCCAGACTTTTGCTGTCTTTCATGCAAAGGGAAAAACCAGAGAACTTAAAGAAATAGTGATTAGTTAAATAGAGAATGCTTTATATGAGTACTAAAACTCTCCTGCTTTGAGTATAAAATATTGGTAACTTATAAATCTTTTTAAATTGCTAGAGTAAAGGAGTAACTAGAGATTTTGAGACAAATGAAAAACTTAACTTTTTTTGGTCCTTTGTATAGGTTCTCCAAGGGCATAAAACTTTCCTGAATGATGCTTATAATTGGGAATTTTTGATCTGGGAAACAGCTTTACTACTTTTCTTACTGCGTCTGGCTTCACTGGGGTCTGAAACCAATAAGAAATACAGCAATGTTTCAATATTACTTACTGAGCAGGTATTGATTGGTCCTTGTCAGTTTGGTTCTGTGGTTAGAGATGGCATAATAAGATCTGTGCAGAAGATTCAGGGTTGAGTCTAGGTTTAGCACTTTCTAGCTGTATGAACTTCCAAGTCACTCTGCTCCAATATATGCTACTGTATAAGTGTTTCCTCTTTTTTTTTTTTTTTTTTTTTTTTAAAGATTTTATTTATTTATTTGAGAGAGAGAGCACATGAGAGGGGGGAGGGTCAGAGGGAGAAGCAGACTCCCTGCACAGCAGGGAGCCCGATGCGGGACTCGATCCCGGGTCTCCAGGATCATGACCTGAGCTGAAGGCAGTCGCTTAACCAACTGAGCCACCCAGGCGCCCTAAGTGTTTCCTCTTTTTAACATGAGGGTAATAATCTTCCCCACCTGGTCCCAGGATTGTAAGAATTAAGATCTTATGGACTGAAAGTATTTTGTATATTATAAAGGTATCTTTATTGGTGGTAATGGAGCATGTTTTTAATCTCATTTCACATCAAGTATTAGATCTTTATAGTACTTGTCATTTAAGCATGTTTAATAAGCTTCTTGAATTTCTTCTATATCAGCCATAGAATACATTCAGTGTTTGGAAAATGCTTGCTCTTTAGTATGTGACTGGGTTTTAAGACTGGGAAATGTTTCTTATAAACAGAGAGTAGTATAAAGGGGTTTTGTTTGTTTTTGATTTCATGTTTATCCATAAGTTGTAAATAAAAACATTTTGGTATCATTAGATTTTCTTTTTTTTTGCCTTAGAAGTATAGTGGAGAATATTTCCTAGCAGAGAAAAAATAAGGAAATATAGCAAGTGAAAATCAGCAGCTATCTTCTTACATCCCATTAGTGTTTCCGAGGATGTTAGATTATGTGGGGGACACCAAAAGGAGTAAGACAGAGCTTTTGAACTGAAGGGATGCACATGTTAATTGTTATAATTAGTATTACACTTTCATTGTTTTGATATTTAAATTACTTTTTTTTTTTTCTTAAATCCACTAAGTGGCTTTTCTTTGCCAGATGTGACTGAGTGGGCTGGGGGGTAGGGTATGTGACATATGTGTTCGTAGAAATAACTGCAGGAATTTCAAAATTTATTTTATTTGAAAATATTACTCTTGAATCTGCCAGACTTTATGCAGTATGTACCTATCTTTTTCTGGACATTTACCTAAATCTCTCCTTTTCCCCTTAGATTAATTTATATCTTAAGATGGAGAAAAAGCCGAATAAGAAAGAACAGCTTACTCTAGTAAATAATGTATTAAAGCTGTCCACCAAGTTATTGAAAGTAAGTAACACCCTGTGATACACTTTTACTAGCACTCAAATCAATGCTTTACTTATTGGAGGAGACCCTAGCAGCAGATAGATGCCGGGCTGTGTACATTAAAAATGCCAACTTGATAGTTTGGGGTTAATGACTATATAGAAAAAAATTTCTCATCTCGTTACCCAGGTTCTGGTTATTGCTGACATCTGTCACATTTTTCAAATTAAGATTTTTTAAAAATCACAAATAACATACCGCGCAAACCCACCTTTAAACACTTAGCTAGTGGAAAAGTAGATGAGAGTCCATTACAGGTTTTTTGAAAGCAGCTATTGAACATGAAGGAAAGATGGCCTGATGCAGTCATCCTCACCCAAGACCTAAAAAACAGCCCAGAAATCACTGGGGGCCATTGAGAGGTCATGGATCTCATCTCTGTTCTTTCCTGCTTTTGTAGGAGCTGGACACACCATTTAGACTCTATGGACTGACAATGAATCCCTTAATCTACAATATCACACGAGTCGTTATCCTTTCTGCTGTCTCAGGTGTTATAAGTGATCTTCTAGGATTTAATATAAGAGTAAGTGGGACGAGTACTCTGTAGCATCTGCCTTAGTCTTAAAAATTACCAAATATTATAATCCTTGCTCTTCACCCTGTGTGTGTGTGTGTGAGAGAGAGAGAGAGAGAGATTGGGAGACTGGAGAGTGGCATGGAAAGATCTCTTGAGGTAAAATAGACATTTTGATGGTGGTGCACAGGCTTCTGAGCTTAGGTTTTCTCATTTGACACAAGTAGAATAGACTGTGCTCTTGAATGGAACACAAAATCAAGTTTGAATCTCATGTCAATCTACTAGCATGGGCTGGGGAATGGTCATCCCCTCATGTAGGGAAATGCACAGAGGTAGAACGAATGAAAACCCAAGACCCATGAACTGCAGTGTGTCATTTCTGACCCTGGGAATTATTCATGTTTCTTTTCTGTGGTGTTCTGTGGTTGCTATTGTTCTTCTCATGTAAAGGGTTCTCGGTTCATAGTCATGTAAGTGCCCTGGAAACCCCAACTGTTGGTCTTAAAACTAACTTATTTTGGTGATTTTCTTTTCTTAGCTGTGGAAAATTAAGTCATAAGCTGAGCCATGTGCCTGGACTCTTCCCTTGCTGGCATCAGTACTGACCCATTGAGGAAGGAGAGGACTTGCAGAAACCATGAGACACCCACCTGCTTGTTCACACACAGAGGTGCCCTCAGCTCTGCCTAATCTTATGAATGGTGTTTTTAGAGGAACAGATCTTTTTCCAGCGGGGCATGCACACCAAAAGTTGTATTTTCATGGTTTTCAAATAATATGAATAGTCAGGAGACGAAAGATCGTGCGTTGTGGTAACGTAAGGACAACTTTCTAAGTTAGGAAAGTTGATTTGGGGCACTTCAGTGCTGTGACAGTTATATTTACTGCAAGTAGTCTTTTGGGTTACTATGGTAGATGCCTGACGCATGAAGAAAATATCCTCTCTTGGAAATGGCAAATTCAGTACTTTTCTATTAAGTCTAAACAATTGGAGATTTCTTTTCTCTAGCAGAGAGATATCAAATTTAAACTATTTTAGGTTGAACCCAAATAAAAGAATTTTCTTGGAGAATTTCAGTTTCTAGGCTTTTTTGTTGTTGTTGCAGAAACAAAAATAACCTTTTAACCTGTGAATTTCAGTTAATGGTGGAGAAAATTTTAATTCGTTTACAGTTTTGAAGTTAATCCTAAGAACTGCATAGTTGGGGAAAGAGACATGCATGTAATGTGCCATGTAATTCACGTACTCGTTCATGTCCATCATATAACACGGTTTCCACATAAATCATCTGAGCCTGTTGCCTATCACAGTGCTAAGTGAAGCGTGGATAGTTTGTCTGTTGTACGACTCAAGGTACCCGATCCTCGGTTCAATTTCAGGTCCTTAGTGTCTGTACTCAGCCAAGGTATGCGTTTGATGATTTGGATTCTCTCATCAGCATTCCCTGTTACACACACATGCATATACATATGTTAATGAAAACTCTCGTAGCCTACATACAATTCTTGCTCTTAAACTGTCTGCTTTGAAGAATCTCTTGAGGCAAATTGAAAGCCTGAACATTTTAATGATAAGATTTTATGAATTTTTATTTTATCTTATTGTTTTATTGAAATAGAATTAACCTGCAGTGTTATATTATTTCCAGGCATACAATATAATGTTTCAACAATTCTATACTTTAGTCAGTGCTCATCACATGATAAGCGTACTTTCATTCCCCTTCATTTTGTGAATTTTTAGAAGGAAATGATTTAGAAACCTAGGTATTACATGTAAAGTATGTACCCACACAAAATCACTGTATCAATTATACATATCCTAATGTGCAGGAAGATTTTTGAAGTTTAAAGATGAACTTCTCAAGAGTCCAGGGATTGAGATCAGACCTATCTGGGTTCATATCCTTGGCTCTGCAACTTACTAGCTTCATAATCTAAGGCAAATTACTTAAACTCTGTGCATCTTAATTTCTTCATCTGTTAATTGGGAATAACTACTACCTAATAGAGGTTTTTTTGTTGTTTTTTTTTTTTTTAAGATTTTATTTATTTGAGAGAGAGGATGAGAGACAGACAGCATGAGAGGGAGGAGGGTCAGAGGGAGAAGCAGACTCCCTGCTGAGCAGGGAGCCCGATGCGGGACTCGATCCCGGAACTCCAGGATCATGACCTGAGCCGAAGGCAGTCGCTTAACCAACTGAGCCACCCAGGCGCCCCCTAATAGAGTTTTTGTTGTTGTTTTTTATTATTATTTATTTTATTATGTTATGTTAATCACCATACATTACATCATTAGTTTTTGATGTAGTGTTCCATGACTCATGGAACACTACCTAATAGAGTTTTTAAGGTTGAATGAAATTATCATGTAAGATACTTAATGCAACATATAGTATGTAGCACTTTGTAAATCCATGACAAACGTTTGTTGTTACTATTTAAGACCTTTAGAAATTCTTTCACCAATAGATTCCTATCTGTGAAGATAGAAACATAGGAAGCAAGGTTTCTGAACTAGGAGGGATTACCAAAAATTTGCAGCCATTTTAAATGCTGCATGAGAGTTATAATTTCTTTTAAAGGTACAGCCCCATTATAGTGATTTTGCCTGTAGAAGCAACTGTTTTGTAAAGGCACTTCAGTGTCTCATCAGATGACTCCTAGAAATCATGCTTTTACTATTTTCCATAAGGAACAATAGCAACTGTGTCAATTCAAGATTGAGCTCAGTGCAAATTTCAGATGAACAAAGCTTATGCCTGTATCTTTTCTCCTACAAAAAAGTGCTGTTTGGTTTTTATTTGCAACTTTTACACAGTGATTGTTTAGTTTAAGTGCAGTATTTAGAATAGTTTACTCTGATGGGTTGTTTCAGTTACAGTTTAGATAGTGTATAATTGGTTTAAACTATTTTTTCAGGTGGATAAAATTATATATAAGTATAGTTGCTCATGTTGGAAACAGGAATCATTCTTGATTCCTTCCTCTTCCTCAAACCTCACGTCCAGGCACTAAATCTTTGAGTAACTGTCTTCTAGATATTTTTCTAATCAATGCACTGTGCTCCATACCCACTTTTATGACCCCAGTTGATGTCAACATTCTTTGTTTTTGTGAACAAGTTTATGCTTCCTTTGCTCTTACCCCCAATGGGGGATATGGCCCCTTGTCCCCCAAGCCCAATCTATTCTTCTCAGAAAGTTAATGTGTCTTTCCTAAAATGCAACTCATCATTTAGAATCTACTAGTGGCTTACAGTTACTTTGAAGATAAAAATCCAAAATCCTTTTAGCAATGTGTACAAGGCTACCTTGTTGAGAAAGATTTTTGAATCTATATTTGAAAGGTATTTTTGTTGGGTCTAAAACTCTAGTTTTAAAGGTGTTGTCTATCTCCTGGATTGTGTTGTTTCTGATAAGAAGTCTGCTGTCATTCTTATCTTTTTAGACCTCTGCTGCTTTTAATTTAAGGTTTTTATCATCAAATTTGTGCAGTTTAATTATAATGTGCATTGGTGTAGTGTTCTTCATGATTTTTGTGCTTGGGGTTTGTTGCACTTATTGGACTTGTGGATTTATATAGTTTAATTTTGGCTGTTAAAATTTTTTAGGAAAAAATTTCCTAAAATAAGTTTTCTCTACCCCACTCTCTCCTACCTCCTTCTGGGACTCCAATTTACATGTACGTTAGTCTGCTTGAAGTTGTCCCACACCTTACTGATGTTTTGTACATTTCCCATCTTCTTTCTCTGTCTTTAAGTTTGGATAGTTTCTGTTGCCATGCCTTCAAAGTTCACCAACTTATTCTTCTGCACTAATTTGATGTTAATCTTACCTAATGTATTTTTGTCGGTGGAAATTCGATTTTTTAAAATCTTTCACGTCTCTCTTTAATATGCCATTTCTTTTCTCTATCTTGTTTAACATAAAATATTTATAATAGAAATAGTAAATAAGGACATTAAAAGAGTTATCATCTGTGTCATTTGGGGTTTGTTTTTAATGATTGATTTTTCTTACTTTGGGTAATATTTTCCTGCTACTCTGCATGCCTGGTAATTTTTTAATTGAATGTGAATTTTATACTATTGGGTGTTAGGTTTTTGTGTACATGTGTGTATTCTTTTAAATCTTCTTGAGCTTTGTTTTGGAATACAGTTAAGTTACTTGGAAACAGTTTGATCACTTCAAGGCTTGCTTTGAAGCTTTGTTGGGTGGGCCAGAGCACCATTTAGTCAGGGCTACTTTTCTCCCCTATTGAAGCAGTATCCTCCTGAGTAGTCACCCCAATGTCTTGTTTATTATATGAGGTTTTTCCAATTTGACTGTGGGAACACAAACTAGTCCCAGCTCAGAATGTCTCTGCTTGCTTCTTTTTGGTAGTTCTTTCCTTGTTGTTTGGTATTTCCCAACAACAGGTATTGTGCTGATCAGTACTTACCTAAAAACTTGAAAGGAACCCTCTGCACATTTTTTTGGAATTGTCCTCTCTATGCAGCTGTCTTCTCTCTGGTACTGTCTTTTGCAAATTCCAGCTGTCTTGGCCTTTCCAAATTCTTAACTCTGTCTTCTCAACACAGCAAGACTGTTTGGTTTGGTTTGGGTTCCCCCTTCCTGTACCACAGCCTAGAAATGGCCTGTAAGCAGTAATCTGGGGCAGTCATGGGGCTCAACTCATCTAATTCCTTTCTTACTGTCTATTGTCCAACATTTAAACCCCTTTTTTCATTTTTTTTTCTTTTTTTTTTTTTTTTTCCAGTTGTTTAAGGTGGGAGAGTAATGTCTTTCCCACCTTAATAAATGGAACAAAGTTTACTCAGTTGCTTAGGGTTTCTTCTTGGGGCTCCTCTCTTCTCCTCCGTATCTAATCCAGCAGCAAATTGTGTCAGTCCTACATTTCCACTGCTACTAGGTTAAGCCTCCTTCACTTTCACCTGAATTAACATGCTGAGCCTTTCCATTCTTGCTTCCTACAGTTGGTTCTCCACAGCCACATGAATAAGCTTAAAAATATGGAAACTATACTTAGATCATTCCTTCTAAAGCCCTTCCTGGTTTTCCCTGTGGTGGCTTCCAAGGTCCTTCATTATCAGGCTTGCCTCCTTTTCCAACTTCATTCCTCAATACCATGCACCATACTGGCCTCCCTCTATTCCTCCATTACACCAGGTTCTTTCTCATATCAGATTTGTGCCCACAATACATTTTCTTATGTTCTCCCCTGAACGGCTGCTCAGTTGTCTGTTCCTCTGATGACCCTAGAGTAGCTCTCTGTCTTTCCTTGTTATCAGTTACATGGCCCTATTCATTTCCTTCAGGGCACTTATCATAATCTGATCATCTTGTTTTTTTTATTTTTACTGCAGGCAAGTCCTTTATTTTTTTAAAAATTATTTGCTTTTATTTAAGGTTTGGTTGATATACAATATTATATTAATTTCAGGTGTATAATATAGTGATTCGACATTTATATACATTATAAAATGCTCGCCACAGTAAGTATAGTTACCATCTGTCACCATACAAAGTTATTACAATATTATTGACTACATTCCTCATGCTGTACTTATACCCCATTTTATTTACAATAAAATAAAAGCTTATTTATTTTATAACTGGAAGTTTGTACCTCTTAATCCCCTTCGCCTATTTCACTCATCTTCTTATTCCCCTCCCTTCTGGCAGCCACCACTTTGTTCTCTGTATTTATAAATCTGTTTCTGTTTTGTCTTTCAGATTCCACATATAAGTGAAATCATACGGTATTTGTGTTTCTCTGTCTTATTTCACCTTGCATAACACCTTTTAGCTCTATCCATGTCACAAATGGCAGGATTTCATTCTTTTTTATGGCTGAGTAATATTCTTGTGTGTGTGTGTGTGTACACAATATCTTCTTTATTCATTCATCTATCAGTGGATACTTAGGTTGCTTCCTTATCTTGGCTATTGTAAATATGCTGTAATAAACATAGGGAAGTATATATCTTTTCAAATTAGTGTTTTTGTTTTCCTTGGGTAAATACCCAGTGGTACAATTACTAGATCATATGGTATTTGTCTTTTTAATTTTTTGAGGAACCTCCATGCTGTTTTCCAAAGTGGCTGCACCAAATTTACATTCTCAACAATAGACCAACAGTGCAAGAGGGTCCCCTTTTATCTATATTCTTGCTAACACTTGTTATTTCTTGTGTTTTTGATACGAGCCATTCTGACAGATGTCAGGTGATATCTCACTGTGGTTTTGATTTGCATTTCCCTGATGGTCAGTGATGATGACCATCTTTTCATGTGTCTGTTAGCCATCTGTATGTCTTTTTTTGGGAAAAACATCTATTCAGATCCTCTGCCCATTTTTAAATTCCATTGTTTGTTTTTTTGGCTACGAGTTGTATGAGTTTTTAAATATATTTTGGATGTTAATCCTTACTGAATATATTATTTGCAAATATCTTCTCCCATTCTGTAGGTGTCCTTTTTGTTTTGTTGATGATTTTCTTTGTTGTGAAAGAGCTTTTTATTTTGATATAGTCCCACTTGTTTATTTTTGCTTTTGTTGCCCTTGTCTGAGGAGACAGATCCAAAAAAATACTGCTAAGACCAATGTTCAAGAGTATTACTTGTCTATATTTTCTTTTAGGAGTTTTACTGTCTCAAGTCTTACATTTAGGTCTTTGTTTTATTTTATTTATTTATTTAAATTTATTTGACACAGAGAGACACAGCGAGAGAGGGAACACAAGCAGGGGGAGTGGGAGAGGGAGAAGCAGGCTTCCCGCCAAGCAGGGACCCCGATTTGGGGCTCGATCCCAGGACCCTGGGACTATGAGCTGAGCTGAAGGCAGACGCTTAATGACTGAGCCACCCAAGTGCCCCACATTTAGGTCTTTAATCAATTTTATTTGTGTAAATAGTATAGGAAAATGGTCCGGTTTTATTCTTTTTTGTGTAGCTGCCTAGGTTTCCCAACACCATTTATTTAAGAGACTGTCTTTTCCCCATTGTGTATCCTTGCCTCCTTTGTTGTAGATTAACTGACCATATAAGTACAGTTTATTTTGGGGTTCTCTACTCTGTTCCATTGATCTGTGTGTCTATATTTGTGCCAGTTCCATACTGTTTTCATGACTATAGCTCTGTACTATAGTTTGAAATCTGTTATTGTGATACCTCCAGCTTTGTCCTTTTTCAAGATTGCTTTGGCTATTTGGGGACTTTTGGAGTTCCATACCAATTTTAGGATTATTTATTCTAGTTCTGTGAAAAATGCTTTTCGTATTTTGAGAGGGATTGCACTGAATCTGTAGATTGCTTTGGGTAGTGTGGATGGACATTTTAACAATATTAATTCTTCCAATACATGAGAATGGTATATCTTTTTACTTGTATCATCTTTAATTTCTTTAATAATGTCTTATAGTTTTAAGAGTACAGGTCTTTCGCCTCTTTGGTTAAATTTATTCCTAGGTATTTTATTGTTCTTGATACAATTGTAAATGAGATTGTTTTTGTAATTTCTCTTATAATTCATTATTAGCGTATAGAAATGCAACAGATTTCTGGATATTAATTTTGCATCCTACAACTTTACTGAATTCATTTATTCTAATAAGTTTCTGGTGGAGTCTTTAGGGTTTCTATATATGGCATCATGTCATCTGCAAATAGTGACAGTTTTACTTCTTCCTTACCAATTGGGATGCCTTTTATTTCTTTTTCTTGTCTGATTGCTGCAGCTAGGGCTTCTAGTATTATGTTAAATAAAAGTGGTGAGAGTGGATATCCTTGTTTTGTTCCTGATCTTAGAGGAAACGCTTTCAGCTTTTTACCCTTGAGTATGATGTTAGCTGTGGGTTTTTCATATATGGCCTTTATTATGTTGAGGTATATTCCTTCTATCCCCACATTGTTGAGAGTTTTTATCATGAATGGATGCTGAATTTTATCCAATGCCTTTTCTACCATTTAGACGATCATGTGATTTTTTATCATTTTTTTGTTGATGCGATGTATCACATTGACTGATTGTGGATATCGAACCATCCCTGCTTGCTTGGAATAAATCTCACTTGATCATGGTGAATGGTCCTTTTAATGTATTGTTGAATTCAGTTTGTTGAGGATTTTTGCATCATGTTCATCAAGGATATTGGCCTGGAATTTTCTTTTGTCATAGTATTTTTCTTTTTGGTATCAGGTTAATGCTGGCCTTGTAGAATGAATTTGGAAGCATTCCTTCCTCTTCAGTTTTTTTGAAAGAGTTTGAGGATATGTATTAACTCTAATGTTTGGTAGAATTCACTTGTGAAGCCAGCTGGTCCTAGACTTTTGTTTGTTGGGAGCTTTTTGATTACTGATTTAATTTATTACTAGTAATTGGTCTGTTCAGATTATCTTTTTCTTCCCTTTTCAGTTTTGAAAGATTGTATGTTTCTAGGTATTTACCTATTTCTTCCAGGTTGTCCAATATGTTGATGTACAATTTTTGTAGTAGCCATTTGTAATGCTTTGTATTTCTGTGGTGTCAGTTGCAACTTCTCTTTCATTTCTGATTTTGAGTCCTCTTTTTTCCTTTGAGTGTCTAATGTTTTATCTTTTTAAAGAACTAGCTCTTAGTTTCATTGATCCTTTCTATTGTTTTTTTTTTGGCTCTATTTTTTCAACTCTGATCTTTATTATTTCCTTCCTTCTAATGACTTTGAGATTTTTTTTTTTTTTTTTTTTTTTTTTAGGTGTAAGATTAGATTGAGATTTTTCTTGTTTCTTAAGATAGGCCTGTATTGCTATAAACTTTCCTCTTAGATGGAAGTGGGGTGTCCCCTACTATGATTGTATTACTGTTAGTTTCTCCCTTTGTATCTGTAAGTATTTGCTTTATATATTTAGGTGCTCCTATGTTGGGTGTATAGATATTTACAATTGTTATATATTCTCGTAGGATTGATCCCTTTTACATTATTTAAGGCCGCCTTTGTCTCTTGTTATAGTCTTTGTTTTAAAGTCTATTTTGTCTGATATAAGTATTACTACCCCAGCTTTTTTTTTATTCCATTTGCATGGAGTATCTTTTTCCATGTCTTCACTTTAAGTCTGTGTGTCTTGAGGTCTGAAGTGAGTCTCTTCTAGGCAACATATAGATGGGTCTTTTTTTTTTTTTTCCTCCAGTCACCCTATGTCTTTTGACTAGAACATTTAGTCCATTTAAATTTAAAGTAGTTATTGATAGGTATGTGTTTATTGCCATTTTGTTACTTGTTTTATGGTTGTTTTGTAGTTCGTCTCTGTTCTTCTTTTTTGCTCTCTTCCCTTGTGATTTGATGATTTTCTTTAGTGTTAGGCTTAGATTTCTTTCTCTTTATTTTTGTGTATTATCGGTTTTTGGTTTGTGGTTGCCATGAGGTTTATGTATAACATCCTATGTATACAGGAATCTATTTTAAGTTGATGTTTGCTTAAGTTTGAACATATTCTAAAACACATTGTAAAAATACTACATTTTTACTCCCCTTCTCCATGTTTTATGTATTTGGTGTTATATTTTACATCTTTTTATTTTGTATATCCCTGAACTAATTATTGTAGATATAATTGATTTTGTAAGTGATTTGATCTACTACCTTTACTATATGTTTGCTTTTACTAGTGGACGTTTTTATCTTTCATAAATTCTTACTAAAGTTTTGGCCTTTTCCACTTAAAGAAGTCCTTTTAACATTTTTTTAAGACCAGTCAGTGGTGATAAACTCCTTTAACTTTTGTTTGTCTGGGAAACTATCTCTCCTTCATTTCTGAATGATGACCCTTCTGGGAGGAATATTGTTGGTTGGAGGTTTTTTCCTTTCAGCACTTTGAATATATCATGCTATCCCCTTTTGGCCTGCAAAGTTTCTGTTAAAAAAATCAGCTGATAACCTTGTGGGGTTTCCCTTGTAGGTAACTGGGTTGCTTTTCTCTTGCTGCCTTTTTTTTTTTTTAAGGTTTTATATTAGTCACCCAGTGCTCATCACAAGTGGAGACTCCTTAATCCCCATCGCCTATTTAACCCATTCTCCCCCCACCCTCATTCTCTCCCCTCTGGTAACCATCAGGTTGTCCTCTATAGTTGAGAGTCTGTTTTTGGTTTGTCTCTCTTTTTCCCCCACTGCTCATTTGTTTTGTTTCTTAAATTCCACATGAGTGACATCATATCAAATTTGTCTTTTTCTGACTGACTTATTTCACTTGGCATTATACACTTTAGCTCCATCCATGCCATTGCAAATGGCAAGATTTCATTCTTTATTTTTTGTTTTTATTTATTTATTTGAGAGAGTGAGTGAGAGAGAGAGCATGAACGGGGTGGGGAGGGGTAGAGGGAGAAGCAGACTCCCTACTGAGCAGCGACCCTGGAATCATGACCTGAGTTGAAGGCAGATGTTTAACTGACTGAGCCACCCAGGTGCCCCAAGATTTCATTCCTTGTTATGGCTGAATAATATTCCATTGTATATATACACCACATCTTTTTTATCCATTCATCAGTCTTGGCTCCTGTAAATAGTGCTGCTATAAACATGTGTCCCTTTGAATTAGTGTTTTGATTTTTTTTTAAGATTTTATTTATTTGAGAGAGAGACAAAACATGAGCCAAGGGAGGGGTAGATGGAGAGGGAGAGGGACAAGTAGACTCCTGGCTGAGTGCAGAGCCTGACGAAGGGCTCAATCCCAGGACCCTGAGATCATGACCTGAGCTGAAGTCAGATGCTTAACGGACCACCCAGGTGCCCCAGAGTTTTGATATTCTTTGGGTAAATACCCAGTAGTGCAACTGCTAGATCATAGGGTAGTTCTATTTTTAATTTTTTGACGAACCTTCATACTGTTTACCAGAGTGACTGTACCAGTTTGCATTCCCAACAGTGCAACAAAGGTTCCTTTTTTTCCACATCCTCACCAATACCTCTTGTTTCTTGTGTTGTTGATTTTAGCCATTCTAACAGGTGTGGGGTGATATCTCAATGTAGTTTTAATTTGTAATTTCCCTGATGATAAGTGATGATAACGATCTTTTCATGTGTCTGTTGGTCATCTGTATGTCTTCTTTGGAGAAATGTCTGTTCATATCTTCTGCCCATTTTTTAATTGGATTATTTGTGTTTTGGGCATTGAGTTTTATAAGTTCTTTATATATTTTGGATACTAACCCTCAACTGGCTGTGTCATTTGCAAATATATTCTTCCATCTGTAGATTGCCTTTTAGATTTGTTGATTGTTTCCTTCACTGTGCAGAGGCTTTTTATTTTTATCAAGTCCCAATAGTTTTGTTTTTGTTTCCTTGCTTCAGGAGACATACCTAGAAAGATGTTTCTATAGCTGATGTTAAAGAGGTTACTGCCTGTGTTCTTCTAGGATTTTTATGGTTTCAGATCTCACATTTAGGTCCTTAATCTATTTTGAATTTATTTCTGTGTATGGTGTGAGTAAGTGGTCCAGTTCCATTCTCTTGCATGTTGCTGTCCAGTTTTCCCAACACTGTTTGTTGAAGAGACTGTGTTTTTCCCATTCGCTATGCTTTCCTGCTTTGTCATAGATTAATTGACCATATAATTGTGGGTTTATTTCTAGGTTTTCTATTCTGTTCTGTTGATCTAGGTGTCTGTTTTTGTGGTAGTACCGTATTGTGTTGATCACTACAGCTTTGTAATATAACTTGAAGTCCAGAATTGTGGTGCCTCCAGCTTTGCTGTTCTTTTTCAAGATTGCTTTGGCTATTCAGGGACTTATGTGATTCCATAGAAATTTTAGTATTGTTTGTTCTAGTTCTGTAAAAAAAATGCTATTGGTATTTTTATAGGGATTGCATTAAATGTGTAGATTGCTTTGGGTAGTATAGATATTTTAACAGTATTTGTTCTTCCAGTCCATGAGCATGGCATGCTTTTCCATTTCGTTGTGTACAAGTCTTGTACAGAGTACAAGTCTTTCATCTCGTTGGTTATGTTTATTCTTAGGTATCTTATTATTTTGGGTGCAATTGTAAATGTGATTGTCAAAAAAAATTTCTGCCGCTTCATTATTGGCATATAGAAATGCAACAGATTTCTGTACAATGATTTTGTATCCTGTGACTCTACTGCATGCATTTATCAGTTCTAGCAGTTTTTTGATGGAGTCCTTCAAGTTTTCTATAAGTTTCATGTCATTTGCAAATAGTGAAAGTTTTACTTCTTCATTACTGATTTGGATGCCTTTTGTTTCTTTTTGTTGTCTGGCTGCTGTGGCTAGGACTTCTAGTCTATGTTGAATAAAAGTGGTGAGAGTGGACATCCCTGTCTTGTTCCTGACCTTTAGGGAAAGGCTGTCAGTTTTTCCCCATTGAGGATGATGTTGGCTGTGGGTTTTTCATATAAGGCCTTTATTATGTTGAGGTATGTTCCCTCTAGACCTACTTTGTAGAGGGTTTTTTTTTATCATGAATAGGTGGTGTACTTTGTCAAATGCTTTTTCTGTGTCTACTGAAATGATCATATGGTTCTTATCCTTTCTCTTATTGATGTGACATATCACGTTGATTGATTTGTGAATACTGAACTATCCTTGCAGCCCAGGAATAAATCTCACTTAATTGTGGTGGATTATTTTTTTTAATGTATTGTTGGGTTGGGTTTGCTAGCATTTTGTTGAGGATTTTTACGTCTTTGTTCATCAGAAATAGTGGCCTGTAGTTTTCTTTTTTTTGTGGTGTCTTCATCTGGGTTTGGTATCAGAGTAATGCTGGCCTTATAAAATGAACTTGGATGTTTTCCTTCCTTTTTTATTTTTGGGAATAGTTTGAGAAGAATGGGAATGAACTCTTCGTTAAATGTCTCGCCACATTCACCTGTGAAGCCATCTGGTCCTGGACTTCAGTTTGTTGGGAGTTTTTTGATTACTGATTCAATTTCTTTGCCAGTAATCAGTCTGTTCAAATTTTCTTTCTTCCTGTTTCAGTTTTGATAGGTTATATGTTTCTAGGAATTTATCCATTTCTTCTAAGTTGTCCAATTTGTTGGCATATAGTTTTCATAATATTCTCTTATAATTGTTTATATTTCTGTGGTGTTTGTTGTTATTTCTCTTCTCTCTCAGTTTTATTTATTTGGGTCCTTTCTCTTTTTTTCTTGATAAGTCTGGCTAAAGGTTTATCAATTTTATTGATTTTTTTCAAAGAACCAGCTCCTGGTTTTCTTGATCTGTTCTATTGTTGTTTTTTGTTTTTTAATTTCCCTATCATTTATTTCTGCTCTAATCTTTATTATTTCCTCCCTCCTATTGTTTTAGGCTTTGTTTATTGCTCTTGCTTCTTGAGGTAAGCCTGTATTGCTATAAACTTCCCTCTTAGAATCGCTTTTGCTGCATCCCGAAGGTTTTGAACCATTGTGTTTTCACTTTCTATGTGCTTTTTAATTTCTTCTTTTATTTCCTGGTTGACCCATTCATTTTTTTTAGTAGCATGTTATTTAACCTCCATGTCTTTGTGGTCTTTCCAGATTTTTTCTTGTTGACTTCTAGTTTCATAGCGTTGTGGTCAGAAAAGGCTCATGGTATAATGTTGATCATTTTGAATTTTTGAGTTTTGTTGTGTGGCCTAATATGTGATCTGTTCTGAAGAATGTTCCATGTGCACTTGAAAAGAATGTGTATTCTGCTGTTTTAGGATGGGATGTTCTGAATATATCTGTGAAATCCATCTGGTCCAGGTTGTCATTCAAAGCCACTGTTTCCTTGTTGATTTTCTGTTTAGATGATCTGTCCATTGATGTAAGTGGGGTGTTAAAGTCCCCTACTATTATTGATTAGTTCCTTTGAGTTTGTTATTAACTATTTTATGTATTTGGGTACTCCCATGTGGGATGCATAAATATTTACAATTGTTACCATCTTCTTGTTGAATTGTCCTGATTATTCTTATAGTGCCCTTCTTTGTTTCTTGTTAAAGTCTTTGTTTTAAAGTCTATTTTGTCCGATATAGTATTGCTATTCTGGCTTTCTTTTGATGTCCATTTGCATGATAGATGTTTCTCCATCCCCTCGCTTTCAATCTGCAGGTGTCTTTAGGTCTAAAATGAGTTTCTTGGGGCACCTGGGTGGCTCAGTTGTTAAGCGTCTGCCTTCAGCTCAGGTCATGATCCCAGGGTCCTGGGATCAAACCCCGCATCAGGCTCCCTGCTCGGCGGGGGGCCTGCTTCTCCCTCTCCCCCTGCTTGTGTTCCTGCTCTCGCTCTCTCTCTCTGTCAAATAAAATATTTAAAAAATAAAATAAAATGAGTCTCTTGTAGGCAGCATATAGATGGGTCTTGTTTTGTAATCCATTCTGTCACCCTGTGTCTTGATTGCAGTGTTGAGTCCATTTCCATTCAAAGTAATTATTATTTATTTTTTATTTATTTTTAAAGATTTATTTATTTCACAGAAAGAGATACAGTGAGAGAGGGATGTTGATGATCGTTTAAGTCCGAACCTATTCTTTACTCCTTGCCTTCCTATGTTTTAGGTATATGGTGTCATATTTTACATCCTTTTATTTTGTGAGTTCCTTGTCTGATTTTTTATTGAAATGTTCATTTTTACCACTTTTGTGAGTCCTACCTCACACTCTCATTTCTGGTCTTTCCTTTTCACTCAAAGAATCCCTTTTAATATTTGTTGCAGAGCTGGTTTACTGGTCATGAACTCCTTTAATTTTTGTTGTCTGGGAAACTCTCTCTCTCCTTCTATTCTGAATGATAGCCTTGCTGGATAGAGTATTCTTGGCTGCCAGTTTTTCCCATTTAGCACTTTGAATATATCCTGCCACTCCTTTCTGGCTTGGAAAGTGTCTGCTGAAAAATCTACTGATAGCCTTATGGGTTTCCCTTGTAAGTTACCGACTTCTTTTGTCTTGCTGCTTTTAACATTTTTTATTACTGTATTTTGTTATTTTAATTACATTATGTCTTGGTGTGGATCTGCTTTTATTGATTTTGTTGGGGGCTCTCTGTGCCTTCTGGATCTAGCTGTTTCCTTCCCAGATTAGGGAAGTTTTCAGCTATTCTTCAAATAAATTCTTTGCCCCCTTTTTTTTCTCTCTCTTCTTCTTCTGGGATTCCTATAATACAAATGTTATGTTTGATGGAGTCACTGAGTTCTCTAAGTTATTCTCATTTTGCACGATTCTTTTTCTCTCCTTGTTCAGCTTGATTACTTTCCATTACTCTGTCTTCTAGGTCATTAATTTGTTCCTCTGTTTCTTCCATCTTGCTGTTCATCCCATCAAGCATTTTCTCACTTTGTTTATTGAGCCCTTTATCTCTGCTATATCATTCCTTATCTCTGTGTTAATAGTCTCACTGATGTCCTCCACTCTTTTCTCAAGCCCAGCAAGTATCTTTATGATCATTGCTTTAAATTCTCCATCAGGCATGTTACTTGTGTGTGTTTTGCTTATATCTCAGGCCACATCCTTGTCCTGTTCTTTCATTTGGGACGAATTCTTCTGTCTTATTTTATCTGACTTCGTGCCTGTTTCTCTGTGTTAGGAATGCCAGATACATCTCCTGTTCTTGAGGGTAATGGCTTTATGAATAAGAGGTCCTGCAGTGTATTGTACCCTGCTCCCTTGGGCCTGGCGCTTCTGAGAGTGTCTCTAATGTGTGCTGTGTATGCTCTGCTGTTGTGTCTTGGCCACTTTATCCTTTAGACCAGTCATCTGCAGAGGCTCTCTTAAGCTATTGTGGGCAGTGTTGGTCCCTGGCCTGAATGTGGTGAGTTTTAACTAGCTATGCTCTGGTCTGCTTGTGAAATGAGACGTGTTGCCACTGAGGCTCTGCAGAACTCCCAGGTGGGGAGACATGGTGTGGGCAGGGGTTTGGGCCAGTGTTCTGAGGGAAGGGGGCCTGCTGTGCTGTGACTAAGGGAAGCTGATTGGTAGGGATGGTTCCGCCGAAGTGTGGGGGAGGGGCAGGGCTTGGTCTAGGCAGTTAGGTAGTGAATGTTGGCACTGTGTTGGGTCCTGCAGGTGGCCCTATGCTTATGCTGAGGTGTGGGGGAGAGAAATGGCACCTGCCAGTTCCTTTGTTCCCAGAGGGGTCTCTCCATGAATGCTGCCTCTCTGGGACACACTCCAGGATGAGCAAATAACCTTCCCACTGTGTGCCCCAGGTGCTCTTCAGATTGCTGTGTCCACATTGCATATCCACTGGCTGTTTGCCCTGGCTTTTCTCCAGGAGCAGCCCAATGTCCTCTGAGCTCTCCCAGGGTCAAGCACGCAACCTTTAAAACTCCAGGCTTTAGGCCCCGCTGGTTGTTAAGAACTCACAAAATTGGGGCCCTCTCTTTCCAAGGTAATTGCGATGGGAATTCTTATTCCCTATGCACTCCCCTGTGGGCGAGTTTGTCTCTTGCCCTTCTCTGTGACCGCAGCAGCTACAATTGGTTTCTCTCCCAAGCTACCTCTCCACTTTCTACCTTCTTCGATGTGGCCTCTTCTCTACCTTTAGTTGTGGTTTGTTATGCCAGTCTTCAGATTGATTTCTGGGGTATTTAGGATGATATGATAATTATCTAGTTGTATTCATGGGATGAGGTGACCTTAGGGTCCTCCTACTCCACCGTCTTCCCCTCCTTCTTGCTGCTTTTAAGATTTCTCTCTCTTTAATTTTTGACATTTTAATTATTATTTGTCTTGGTGGGGACCTCTTTATGTTCAGCAGTTTGGGACTGTCTGTGCTTCCTGGGCCTGGAGTCTGTTTCCTTCCCGAGGTTAGGGAAGTTTTCAGGTATTATTTCTTTAAGTTTCTGCTCCTTTCTCTCTCTTCTTCTGGGACTCCTATAATGTGAGGTCCCTTTAAGAGCAGAGTTTCTGTTTCCTTTTTAAGATTTTATTTATTTGACAGAGAGAGAGACAGCCAGAGAGGAAACACAAGCAGGGGGAGTGGGAGAGGGAGAAGCAGGCTTCCCGCCAAGCAGGGAGCCCGATGCGGGGCTCGATCCCAGGACACTGGGATCACGACCTGAGCCGAAGGCAGACGCTTAACGACTGAGCCACCCAGGCACCCCAGAGTTTTTATTTCCTATAGCCCTCTGGCTTTCCCCTAGTTAATCCCTGCTGATTTTCAAAGTTCCTAGAGTTTCAAAGAAAGATGTTATGGGGCAGGGTGGGCGGTGGCTCATCTTCCCAGAACAGATCCCCAAGGCTGGGGCAGGAGTGGCTGATGTGGGGTTTGAACCCCTCCCTCCCCAAGGAAGACATCTGTGCATGTACTCTCTCTCCCACCTGTGGGTTCACCCTGCCAAGGGTTTGGCTCCTTACTTGCCCCTCCTACCCTTCTCGATGTGGCTTTTTCTCTATACCTTTAGTAGTGGAAGAGATTTTTGCTAGTTGTCAGGTCATTCTCAAAGTGAGTTGCTCTATATGTAGTTGCAGCCTTGGTGTGTACATGGAAGGGATGAGCTTCCTACTTGGCAGCTTCCACTCTTATATTTTGTCTACTTGCTTCTGCACTAGAATGTGAGCCCCTTAAGGCAGGGACTTTTTGTCCACTTTAGATCCCCAGAATGCAAAACAGTACCTGATCCCATACTAGGTCCTCAATATAAATGTGTAGAATGAATGAGCAGACCTCAAGTAACTTAACATTCATGCAACTTTTTAATTCTGTTAGGATGGAAGAGTTGTAACGTCATGGTTGTCCTACCCTCAGTGCTTCATTTATCTCTATAATTTCTAGGAACTTGGATTTTTGTTTTTTTGGTTTTTTTAAAGATTTTACTTATTTTGGAGCTAGTGTGTGAGTAGGGGGAGGAGCAGAGGGAGAGGGACAAGCAGACTCTGTGCTGAGTGTAGAGCCTGATGCAGGGCCCGATCCCATGACCCTGAGATCACCAGCTGAAATCAAGAGTCGGATGCTCAACTGACTGAGCCATCCAGGCGCCTGAGAACTTGGGCTTTTGTTTTGATCCCCAAAAAAGAGCGAGATATATTTTGGTAATATTTAGCTGTTACTGAGAAACTAAACCAAGATGTAAACACAGGGCTAAGATTAGGCCATTTATACATTTAATTGGAATAGTAATAACCATAGAAGGTTAAGAGAAATACCTGTTCACTTAATAATTTGTATCAGGAAAAATTATCCCTCTTAAAATTGCTATGGAGGTACAACCCGAAATTTCCTAAATATGTACATTATAGCTAATGTATAATATAAGCCAAATACTTTGTATAGTTGAATAACTAAATACTTGCCTAACTGGCCTATGGTTTCTTGACTTTCAGAGACATGTAGAAAAATTCTAAATACCACAGTGCCTCACAGTATAAGCTTATGGGTCTTTTTATTTTTGGTTCATTGTATTTACAAGTACGTGGACTTCTGCACTGTAAAATAACACTCTTCCAAATTAATTACATCCACTTTTGAAATGTTTTAGATTTACACACTCATAGTGGGCCAAATGGGTTTGACTTCCAATATGGCATATGATTTGGGATTATGGAGAGATTCATTAAAGTGAATCTCATGTATGCATGTATTGACTAGTTTAATCATTTAAAGTAATCCTTTGCTTCTTGCAGTTACTGGTGCCCATCTTGAATAATGAAGTTTGAATTTCACAAATGTCCAATAATTCCATTACCTTTCCTGCAGCATGCCTGAGCATATAAGCTATAATAAGGTATTACTCAAGGTAACAAATGATTGTTGCTTATTAAGGACAAAATAAGCCTCTTGATTTGTGTATTTGCTAATAATAGTTCTGCTTGGCTTTAATGTGAACACTGTGAAATAGACAAATTCCCAAAGGATTCTCTGTCAAAATTATAGGTTTAGGCTAAGCTAAAGCACTTGGCTATGTTTTCGTATTTTTAATGTACATGAGAAAGATTCAGAGTTCTCTAGTTCAGAGTTCTCTTTAGAATCACGCTCTTCCCAAAAGTCTCTCTTGCATAGCAACAGTGAAAACAGATCCAAGTTAGTGACTCTCTTAAACTAATTCAGTTAACTAAAGCAAAGATTACAGATTTCATGTTAATAATTATGGCATGCTTTGAACAAGTCATTGTATTGTATTTAAGAGCATGACCAGCAAAGAGCTGCCTAAATAAGTAAATCTGTTATGTTTAACAAACACAGATAGTTCTTAGGCATTGGAGCATACCATGATGATGTAAAAAGGTGCTCTGATGTGTTCTTCATACCAGACCGAAACGTCACATTTTGTGCAAATGTCCGTGTTTATACCAGTGTTCTGGAGGGGCAACCTATGGACTAAGCTTCAGCTTAAACACTCATTAGACTGTTACACAGTTTAACTAATTTGAATGTTCCTTGCTTCTTTAAAACCATATTCTCTTTGAATGTCGGACATACTAACCACGAAATTCTTCATTTGTGCATGTGTTTAAAAGCATTTGGCTTTTTCTACATGGGAATATCTATTGAAAGGAAGAACCCAAGATATTTTCATGTAGAAATAAAAAGCCAAATGCTTTTGTGTCTGAGACTTCTGAAATAGTTGACCCTGTTCAACAGCTACTTGGTCTATAAAATTTGATGTAACTATGATCTCAGTCTCTCATCTGTAGCAAGACAATGCAGTAGCATCTCAGAACTCCGTGAGAAGGTATGTCCACCCAAACTATTTGCTGCCACTTTCTACAGCCTTTGCCATGACATGCATCTCCACTGTGGGACTTGGGGTTTATGGGTTTAATTTTTAGTGTAAGTTAATGCAATGGTAGGAACTTTTTTTTTTTACCCGCAAGAGTAAAATAACCATGGTCGTGAAATAGGTTTTGGGCATTAATCATATCAAAAAATAAATGAAACCCAAGTAAGTCAAAACACTTCATTCTGAAAGTAAGTGTAACCTATAGTAAATGAAATGATTTACTGCTGAAATGCCACAGTCTGATGAGTTTTGTGACCTTACAGTAAACTGGACTTACACCACTCTATCCATTAGAACTTCCACTGAACTTCCGAGAAGACAAGTCCTCTTCTCTCCAACAGTGTAGGAAAAGATTTTGGGGAGTAGCAAGTTATTTTTGCAAAGCTATTTTCTTTATAATGAACAGGCATAACGATAAGCCAATTTCAAGGTTTACATACAGATAGAAGGAAGCTATACAGGTAAAGTCATCATTATAAGTCGTCCTGATTGTAGGATTTTGAATGTTTGTGACTTGGAGCAACCACATCTATCTGAGGACTCGGACTGTGATGGGAATTCGCTCTATAAGAGAAAGCAACATTAAATAAACCTGACAATAAAAGAAATGCAGGCCATGAACAGTTTTGTTTTTTAATATCTATATAAAAAATAACAAGCGATTTACAGATCTCTTTCTCTAATCAGAACCTCAAGTGTGTATATATAAAGGTACTGTACAATATATAAACATTTACAACCAGTACATCCATATTTTGCTTAGCATTCCAAGGCCACATTGCTAAGTCAGTATATAATCAGTACAGTGACAGGTTACTTAGAGAAAAGCCACATCAGACTGACAACATATGACATCGAAGTTATGTCACAGTTAACAATAAAAATAGGATTTTTTTATCACTAATTGTGGACTATAGGGAAAATAAATCATTTCTGTGGTGCTAAATTCTCAGCATGGATCAAGCCTCCTAATTTTTCTCTATTCAAGTAGTTACAATAGGTGGGTAATATAGTTCCGGATGGAAGGGGAGTTCAGAAATCTCACTCTGGGAAGCATGTCTCAGCTAGAAGGGCGGCTTCGGTTGGTACGTTAAAGACTTTCACAGTCGGACTCTGAGAGGACAGGGCCTGGACGTACCAGGTTTCACAAGAACAAGATGAACCCAGGTGACAGAACAGGTGTGTTCAAATACTCCATAAAATGGTTTTGTTCTGAGATTGTTCCTTTATTCATAGCTGCTACCGAATGCTGCTACAGGGGCCTGAAAATCCTGGATCTCTTTTATGGAGCTAAAAACGGTCTCTACCTCCCAGCAAACATCTTTACTGAGACTTTTTAAAAGGACTCCGAAAATGTGTACAACAAGCTAAGCAGATGTCTAGTCTCCCTTTCTTGTTTTTTAAATAAGTTAACGTAGCTAGAAATTAAAACGAAATCAGATCTAGCAAGGGCTGTCTACCACCACGCCACGTCGGTCCTCTTGCTGAACAGGTCTGAATGCAAGTTCTGCCTCGAAACACCTGAGCTCGGACAGCTACTGCCGGAGGCGTGGTCCTCTATCTGGGAAGGTGCTCTGCGATCAAGGCCCTCACGATCTGTACGATGTTTTGACTCTTCCCGTACGCACTATGTAGTAACGACTAATGAGTGAGTAGTAGGAGGTCCAACCCAAATATCCAGAAATAGAAACCTGGTAGTTTTTCTCTGAACAGCAGTAAGCAATATTTCCACATGCTTCTTTCTGGTTTCCTAACAAAATAAACTGAAGGAAAAGGCCAACCTGAGATGCTAAGACCACATCAGGGTTGGAAAATAACAGCAGGAGGGGGAACTCTTCATTGCCTAGAGCACTAGCTCATTTTAAACATCCAATTATAAGTAATATCTGTAAGTTACTTGAAATACCTGATCCAGCCGAATTAAAAACCCTAAGAGAGTGTCGTTATCTGGCTCCATTTTGTTTTTCTTTTCAGTAGTGATGTTCTGGAGTTTCATTTTTAAACTGGGCCTGCGCCATCACCTGTAGCTGCTGGAAGAGGTGACTGCCATCTTTAATGATGAGCGAACAACCCCTTCTTCTGCAAGGACTCGAATGTGTCTCTCTAAACATGCAGCATGCTATCGAGGATACCAACTTCCAAGCCAAACCGAGTTTTCTCATTCCTGTGGGAACAGCTGAGTGAAATGGATAAGACAGACATGATACAGTAGATAACTTGGCACAGGTATCAAGGGAGTTGTGACCAGGCCATGCACGTCGGCACGTGTCACTTGGGACCCCCGTGGAGGCGGGAGGGCGGCCCCGGGGGACGGCTGGTTCGCAGTGGTCCTGAAGGCGCTTCATGCAGCCTGGCTACCCGGATGCTCAAATCAAAACGTGTCGTGGTCCAGAATCTCAGAAAAAAGGACTTTGTGGGGTTTTGTTTTGGAAAGATGCCACTTTTTAGTAAAAGATTACAGCTTGTTTTTCTTTGTTTTATACCGAAGGTCACAGCCGTTTCTCGGCCACACCACTAGGGCCTGCCGCTTTGTTTGCACTTGGCACCTTCCAGGGCCCTGGAGTTATGGGTGTTTTCTTAACGGGAGAAGCGCTCTCAGGTTGGAAGCCTCCGCTCTCTCTGGTTCTGTCGGCTGCCTCCTGTTCTTTTCCTCGGGGAGCTTGGGTTTTGTTTAAAACCATCCTTTCTTCAGGGTCCTGCTTCAGCTTCTTGTCTGATATTCTGGCATTGTCTCCTGGCTTCTCTTTGCTGGCGCTTGTCTCTCCCAAGGCCGCCTTCTTTCCTTTCTCCTTGTCAGGTAATACTCTACTAGCAGCAGCACTAGTCTTTTTGGATGGAAGAGACTTTTCAGCCATCCTCTTGCTTTGTTTCTCTGGAGACCGTGTTCTGTTTTTTCCAGACTGGCTCTGCTTTGTGTCCTTCTGGACAACACCCGATTCTTCTCTGCCCTCGGAGATCTGCTCAGCCCCATCCCTCGCACGGCCCCCGCCCCTCTGACTCTCCGACTCTGATGATCGGCCTTTGCTTCCCTCAGTCTTCTGCTGCTTCTTTGGGCTTGAAGACCGTCCTCTGCTTCGTTCGCAGCTATCTTGTCCGGAACCTGCCCTGGTGCCCATCTGCCCTTTACTGTCCCCTCTCCTGGGGCTGAGTGATCGCTCTCTGGGTCTTCTTTTGGGGTCAGTTGGTAGAGGACTGGGAAGCCTGTCTGAACGTCCTTCTGCATGTCGGCTGGCGGGCTTTCTGGGACTAGCAGATCTGCCTCTTTGTGTAACACCGTTTTCTACTCTGAAGAGATTTTTCCTGTCACTCTGACCATGACTGCTGGGTGGATCTCTTTTATTCACATTTTTCTGGAGAAAAGAGTGCTGCTTTTTATCAGACGGATTTTCATTTAAAGTGCTTTTCTTTTCAGGCACACCATCCTTTAATTCCTCGGTCTTTTCACATGTCTGACCTCTCATTAAAGATCCTTCAATTACTGGCACGGGAGACTCCTCAAATATGGAAGCAGGATGGGAAGATGGGGGAAAGGGGGGCTGCTCATCATAAATCACATTTGAAGACGAAGGATTATTAACATCCCAATCACCTACAAAAAGGGATTTGAGTGGAACATCATTAAATTTTAGAATTACAAAGAGGAACAGTTAGTTTTGAACTCTGACAGCCATTTGGATTGGACTAACTGCTTAAACAGCCTGAGTATATATGCTGAGCTCTCTCGAGAAAGGCAGGTCATATAGACAGCAGTACTTGTACACGAGGTGGTTGTACTTGTAGGTTGTTTGTTTAAATATACACAAAATAACATTCTTCCAATAATTTATGTATAATTAGTGATATGAAGAATTTGTACATCATATATGATAAGTAGTAAAGCCCAATGAAAGAAGAAATAAATAATAAAATCGGACCAAATTACTTGGTCCAGGAAGCTTACTAATCTGGCTGTTATCAAAGGATATAGCTTACAGCTATGCAAAATCAGTAACAAAGGAGACCCAACTGTGGTAGCCAGAACGAGGTTCGTGGGCATTTGTAAATAATTTTCTTGGATTAAGCTGTCAAATTTAATGTCAAAAGGGAACTGAAAAGTGCAGAAGATAGAAAGGGATGTATTTAATAGCATCATTTTTAATTAAACAGAAAAAAAAAGAAGGAAGTGATTTACAAGACATGCAAATTTACCAAGTCTTTTTAAGGAAAGACCAAGAAAAGCCCTGAAAGCCTTAATGTTGCTCAGGTTTCACGTAGGAGCACAGACCGGAAGGAGCCAAACCTGAAGAAGGAAGAGAAAAAGCCTAGGACTATGTAAAAAAAAAAAAAAAAAAAAAAATCACAGCGCAGTTAGCAAAGATGTCACTGGGAACGTATGGTTTACAAGCAGATGGTGGAAGATCACACAGAGAATTATAGGCTGGAAGGGGACCGCAGGAGGTCACGTCTATACTTGTCCCTCAAAATCTCTCCAGGTGGGGAGAGGGGGAGGAAACTGGAAGGGACACGTCCTAGTGGTGTGATACTCTCTTTCTAGGCTAGTGCACTCGATTAAATAATGAGTTTCAAATCCTGTGATATTTCAAAACCATACAGTGAAACCCAGGAAGCTGAGGATCAGTACAGGAGTCCAGACATGGTCCCACGTCCAACTCCCTGAGCCCAGGTAGGGCCCCAGTAACTTGTTTTCGACAAGTGACCAGAAAAACCTAAAGGTCTTAGCATTTGGAGAGATTTCAAATATCTTGCTTCCGATATCCTTGTTTTTTTACAGGCACGTTTCTCTACAAAAGCAACTATATGTCTTCTGTGGAAACTGCTTCACATGTTCCATCCCAACAAAAATCATGGCGAAGTCGCTTATTTTGTAGTATTATAATTGACCTATGCTGTGTAATTAGTTGCAGGTGGTTCTGCTGTTCACCTTTGAACTAGCCAGTCAACTGTCCCCTTCCTTTCCTGCCGCTGTCCCCTCCCTAACACAGCAGGCACGTTTCAGCTCCAGGTGAATGATGTGACTTACCGTGGTCAGGTATCAAGCCAGTTCCTGGCCTCAAAAGCAGGAGAACTTTATTTCCACCGGCCTGGATGAGCTCAATTGCTCGAGTATGTGTGATGCCTTGTGTAGGCTCCCCATTGATTTCGACAATCTGGTCACCCACCTAGAGAGGGAACATTCACAGGAACAACATGAAACGATGCATCCTTCTTCACTTCTGCTCTGTCCGCTCTAGAGCCCCCCAGGCTTGCTAAGTGACTCACTCTCATTTGTCAGATGTGTAACTTGTACACAGTGCTATCGTGCTAAGGCTGATGACGAGTGGACAGCCACAGGAACAGACAGTGGCCAGCTTTATTTACTCCGTGGAAATCCTACAGGGGAAAGTTTTATATGACTAGTAAATGGGATCCCGGCACCTTGAAATCATGAATCAGATTCTGAGTTTTCCACCAAAGGATAAGTGACACAGGAGGTGAGGTCTCTACGATCCATCTGATACTACAGGGCCGTCACTGAATGATCCATCTGTGAAGGGTACTTTGCAACTTGAGCTGAATCTTGAATTTATTTTCTGAATTCTGGGCAGATGGCTCCTCATCTATGAAGCCTTTCTGGGCCTCCGAGGAGAACGGCCCACTCCTTCGTGTTGGCCACACATCCTGTACATATAGGAGGCATTTGATAACTGGAATATTCAGAGATGAAAACTCTGAAAAACTGCAGCCTGGAGAATATATTAATATGAATACTTATTTAAAACCAATAACTGGCTTACGCTCATGACTTTAAAATGATTTCCCTAAAAAACATAAAACTAGGGATCAGAAAAAGATGCCTCAGTATCACTGCTGTTTACTGGAAATGCTGTTTAGTTAGTTAAAAAAAAAAAAGGGATAATACAGATGAGTCAAGTATAACTTTTGCAAAGGACCGGATTAAAGATAACGATGATAGTAGTTTTAAAACAGGTGACAAACACGCGAAGGGTACTGGCTTCAAAAGAGAAAAACTGAACAATGGAAAACTACTGAAATTCCAAGAAGCTCAAATATTTATAAGAGCTTACTAAAACGATCCAGAAATAACACAAGATGACCCAATAATTATTTAACAGAGGCTGGGGGAAGTCTGTATCCACAGAGAGCGCAAAGCACAGTGGCCAGGAAGCTGGGCTTTGGCATCCTAACGTCTGTGGTTCACTCCTGGCTCTTCCTTCTGCTGGCTGGTTGGTCTCAGGTTCCTCCCTGTTAAATGGGGATGTCTTGGGGCACTGGGGAGGATTTAATGAGAGAAAACCCGATTACACACCAAACCGAGACAAATGTTACTTTTCAAGTTCTCTATCTCCCTGTCTTGCCCAAAAAAGACTTCAAGTGCATCCGGATGAAGATTTACCTGAGGCTGGACCCCACTCCCTACACTGCAAAAAATGTCAAGTCAACTATGAGAAAGAGAAGAGATTAAGTGTTTTGCTTCATCTTTATGGGGGAAAAAAAAAAAAGAGGAGTCTCTTGAAGAAATGGAGGCTATCAAGTAAGCTAGATAGATTTAACATAGAAAAAGGGTCTTTAAACAAAATAATAATAAACACAGGATGGAAAAAATCATACACATATAATTAATAAAAAGTTTATATCTAGAATATATGTGAGACAAAAGCCAATACCCAGATTTCCCTAATAAGTGACTGAAGAAAATTATTTGCATGAGGAAATACACATACTAAGTTAGTACTAGGTATAAAATCCTGCTGATAATTAGAGAAATGAAAATTAAGGCAGACAGTATTGGGAGCATGCTTTGGGTGTGGTCTTGTGAAACATGACTGAGGTTATCAATGATTGCAGTCACATTTTCTGGCTTAAATTCACTGTCCTAAGCAGACTATTTCTTACTCTTTTAGTACAACAAATGAATCGCAATAAAGCTTGTAATTGAACAGATTTGCCACCAGGTGTCATTTTCGTTTAACTTTAAAACCACATTGTGGAGAAAGACACTAGAACCCCATGGCTTTAAGATTTCTGGCAGACAGGCCCTCAGAGGGAGAAAACTTCTCTACCGGACTGTACAGAGCTAGAGATGTAAAAAATGGCACCTTTGAGACAGAAATGTGAACATTCTTTGAAAATTCTGTTACTTCTGTTACTTTTAAAAATTTTACGTGTGGAATATATCTTTTGGATATGAGGAATACGTATCAAGGAATACATCTTTTGATAAATAGAACCAATAATGATTCGAGTTCAGGTTTGTATGACTGAAAAATAAAATTATGGGGGACAGAGGAGGGGAGAGAGAGAAATCAAAGGGAGGGAAAAAGAACAGGAGAACCAAAGGAAGAAGTGGGAAGAGGGGCTAGAGAAAAATTATGTTCCTTAAAAAAGTTACTATATTAACAACAGCCGCTAAAAATGTACATTTCGTATTAAAATTACAAAATAGTATTTCTAGCACACTGCTTACATGATCTTAGAAGGCCTTGAGAACCCATACAGTTCCCCCAAACTGTCCCATCCAGAAAGACACCAGCCAGGGCCTGACCTGGGAAGCACGAGGCCTGGGCTCACAGGGCCAAAGCCCGGGGTCCCACCGCGGCAGCCACAGGCCGAGTGACCCCAGCAAGGGATTAGTCTCCCGGAGCCTCAGTTTTACATCAATCAGTGGGGATAATGCCACCTCCCTTAGAGGGTTTTTGTGAGACTAAACCTAAGTGGAAACACGTGCTGCCTAGAAGATGCCAGACTCCACATTTTCTAAATCTGATTCTGTCCCACAGTAAAGATCTAACTAAATCTGACACTATCCCCTAATATGAGCTTTTCCCACTCAGCTGATCTCATTCCCTTTGCCCAGAACACCTTTTTCACTCCTCTCCAGATCTTAACCAGATTTATAGACGGCTTGAGACTCACTAAATGTAGAGACCTCCTTGACTCTCAACACCTTTCCATCTATGTTACAGACTAACCTTCCCTTGTCTTACTGAACCGCACTCTTACATGTCTGCCCAACTGCTTCATCTAGCCCAGGCCTGTCTACGCAGTAGGAAGTTCCGGGAGCTAATCTTGAGAAAAACAATCCTCATTGTAAGTATTTTTCATCCATTCTACTTTTCAACAAACATCTACAGAGCATCTACTATAACCATTCAAGGCCCTGTACGAGGACCGAAGATACTGACATGATAGGTACAGAATAACCTACCAGACAAAGTGAGGGAGGCGGGGAGAGAGGCGGGAGGGTGAGGCAGAAAGGGAGCTCAGGCAGCTCTGTGGCGCGAGTTTGCTGGAGATAAACTCTCCTCATTTGGGCAGTGGCCCCCAGAGTCAGTTGTCATTAGTAACAAAGCTCCCATGATCCTTAGCAAGTCAAGATTTTGACAGTTTGGTAGCCAGAAAAAGAACTCTTCTCTGAAAAGCTGATTTCTTAGAGTTTAGAACAAACCTGGGCATAATTGTATTAGCCTATTTCCTTTTGTTTTCAAATATCAGAGCTTTTGAAATTAGTTGGTTTAATCGTGGAAGTCCAAAGCTCCCATTCATTTGTAAAGAACGGTATGTCTTAGACTGCCTGCTTCAAGGCCTGTTTGCCTTTTATTTGTTTAGTGTGATTAGTGCATCTGAGGGTTATATTTGGAATCAACGTTTTAAAATTATATCCTAGTTTTTGGCCTTTTTTTTTTTTTATGACACTCAATACAATGGGAGATTTTTTTTAAGTAGGCTCCATGCCCAGCGTGGAGCCCAATGCAGGGCTCAGACTCACGACACTGAGATCAAGACCTGAGCTAAGATCAGGAGTCAGATGCTCAACCAACTAAGTCACCCAGGCACCCCTACAATGGGAGATTTTTAAAAAACCAACAGATTTGGGGCGCCTGGATAGCTCAGTCGTTAAGCGTCTGCCTTCAGCTCAGGTCATGATCCCAGGGTCCTGGGATCAAGTCCCACATCAGGCTCCCTGCTCGGCAGGAAGGCTGCTTCTCCCTCTCCCACTCCCCCTGCTTGTGTTCCCTCTCTCGCTGTGTCTCTCCAGGTCAAATAGATAAATAAAATCTTTTAAAAAACAACAAACCAACAGATTTAAAGTATACCCAAACAAATTTTTTAAAAAGAGGGGGAAGAAAAAGGACCAATCTTTCTCTACTGAAATCTTACCCACTTTCCACTGCCATCCATTCTGTGAGATCTCCACTCATCCTCACCTCTTTGAACCTGTGCACAAGTCTGGTCATTTTTAAGAAGGGTGGTATCTTATTTGTTTTAGGGACCCCCCCCCCTTCTCCCAGCTCATTCAGTACTCATTCAGAAAAGCTTTGGGTAAAGCAAACACTCAATACATGTTTACCAAATGAGTAATGGGAGTGGGGCAGTGATGTGGAAAATTCAAAACTGCAATCACCTGGAAGCCTTTTCCAAACATTATTAGAATATACCATCTGATTTTTAAACAAAAATTATCTTCCCTGCTGCCTACGGGTGGGAGAGGGAGGAAATCCAAAGTTCTCTTGAGCAGTAGGGGAAAAGCTGTCTAGAATTTAAAGTTTCGAATGTATCACCTAACAATACCAGTGAATTATTTTTTTAAAAATCGAGGCCAACACATGTCCCCTACATAACATTCCTCTTGAAGTAACATTCAGAGGTGGGGCGAAAATACCTTACGTGCAGATGCACAGACAGTCTGGTCTGCAGTGCTCCGTACAAAGCTACAGGGTTTCAGAGTTGAGAACCCCTAGGACGGACCATTACCCAAGTGAATTCTAGTCTTTCAAATAATAGTAAAGGCTGGGGGAGTCATGCTTTTTGATCTCTGGCTATCTCTGTGGGTAGCTAAGAGGGAAAAAAAAAAAATCCTGGGCCTATTATTTCTGGGAAGAAACTGAAGATTCTGTTTTATCCTGGCTTTTCCGAGATTTTTAATAAGATGAACGTGTGTTTTATTTACGAACCCATTTGCCCTCAAACGTTGACGGTGTAAGTAAAAAATAAGTTTCCTTATTGCCCAAAGTCAAAATGGTAAAAACAGCATCAGTGTGGTACCACCCAGGACACCAGAGCAAGGCCGTGAAATCACCAGGCATCGGAAAGTGGAACAAAGAGCAGCTGCTTTCAGGTCTGATGATGGAAAACTTTGCTACTTAGCTTTGGGAGGTTTCTACACTCCCTTCGATCAACTAATTTTCAGTCGTTTCCAGTCTGGAGCCAGAAGCAAAGGTCGTGGAAGGAAGCCAACTCACGTGAATCCTGCCGTCTTTGATGGCGGGGCCCTCCTCAGCAAGACGCAGGATGAACAGCCCCATGTTGTACTCCTTCCCCCCACGGAGGCTGAACCCAAAGCCCCGGGGGCCTCTCTCCAGCTCCACTGGGTAACAACCAAGGCTCTGGGAGAGAAAGAAGCATAAGAAAAACAAGTTCTCGTGGGCTGCTTTAATGACAGCTTGAAGAAAGACTACTTTTAGAGCTGGCAGATTATGACTTATACACTCAATATACATTTCTATATCATAAGAAAGGAATGAAAGTTTTGGTTGAACAGCTACTTTATAAATGCAGCCTAAATTAAGCTGAAGATCACATGTTTTCTCTACTAGTCAATGTGCAGCAGGATGATCAGAGAATAGAATTTGGGGAAATGCTTCCTTTAAGGAGATTTTGACGAATTTTCCCTGGGGGGAAAAAAAAAACCGAAACCCTCCTCTGATAAACTCAAACACTGCTATTTCTAAGTACCGGACCCAGGGTGCACATTCCTCCAATTACAGGGTAAACTTTTTCACTCTTTCACGTTCTCTCATGGAAGCTGATGGAATGCCAAACACACAGAATTACTAATCTTGGGAACAAATGTGTCCGAACTGATCTGTAATAAAAATTCGCCAGCATCAGCGGTGTAGCAACTGAAAAGAACAGTCCACATCTGGGTTGGGGGTGGTGTCCGTCTACCTGACTGTGCCGGGCGCCCACAACCGCACTCATTGCCGCGTCAGGCTGGGCAAGGCGCTTGTGGTCAGACCACGAGTGTCTGTAAGAAGTGGAGACGTCTTTCCCGATTCCACCTTCTAGAGCACTTCTACGAGAGAGAAATCCAGTCACTCTCTGAACTGAGGAAATGAAAACGGTTTGAAAGTAAAGGCAGATTAATTTCTTTTCAAAGCTGAAGCTGCCCATCCTCCGGACAAACCGCCGCAAAGGCAGGCCGTGCCTGGACCCAGAGATGCTGGGCAAATCTGGTTGGTAACTCCAGCAGCCAGTCTCCCAACAGCCCACGTTGGTTTGGTTTGCTCTTTGTTTTAAGGGCGTCTCAGCGCAGTTTATAGCAAGGAAAACTGCACTCAGGTCACCGACCCGGGGGGGGGGGGGGGCGACGAGCGGACCTCATCCGTGAGAAACGGCTCTCTGGCAGGGCCAGTGCCCGGACGCTGAGTTTCTGGAAATCTCGTTTTTGTTGCATGGCTAGTACTGTCAACGAGAGAAGAGAGAAAGATGTGCAAGCACTGCTCTGGTCTGCTCAAGCAGTCTGAGGACAGAGCAGGCACGTGGGCCTGGGCCCCCACCAAAATGAGGAGGGCCTAGAGGAGCGCAGCCAGGCGCTACTGTCACTTCTTGTTTTCTAACCCCTCTCGTCAGGCACGACTGGTAATTACGTTGCACCCTGGGGATGCGGCTGGAGGAGGGATGAGGTGCTGAGGGGGTGCAGGGTGTAGGAGCGTATCTGAAGGGGCCCCTGTGCGGGGGCGTGGGTGGGGCCGGGTGCTGAAGGGCGATGACAGAAAACAGCCCAAAGCTGGGAAGAGCAGCCTCACCTGTCCCCAGCTATGTGGTTGGCCTGGGACTGGCCCGGGGCTCTGTGCTGCAGGGCAGGGCTCTGCCTGGCTGAGTTTGTTCCTGAAGGCGGACCATGATGCTCTGTTCGAGTGAGAAAACAATAAAAATAAGACTTTGCACCTAAAAATGTAAAGGCCAAGTGGTCTACAAAAGTGAGACAAGACCACATGGTTACAGCCTTCCTGACTTTAGTGACTTCAGCACGAACAGCACGGCCATCATCTGTCTGGAATCGGAACATTAACATTTGTTTTCCCCCTGTGGCTTCGACAAGTGCTTATGTTTGAAGAGAACAGGAATCCTGTTCTTTGGGTCACCCATACAACATGCAAATCAGAAATGTACACACTGGACAATATTATCTAGAGGACAGAGCTCCAGAACTATCCTGTAGCCTATTCTGTGGGCTTCCAGAGCACACACCATGCAACTGGTAAACAGCTCTAGATGACAAAGACCGGTCTCAGGAGTGCTGGGACACAGAAGCCAGTCTGCAAACCACACACAGGTCTGTGAACCTACGTCTTTTAATATTGGAGCGATTATTTTGCCTGACACGAACACCTAAGACAAACTTCTAGAACCATCCCGAGTGCTGACAAATGTCTGTGAAGACTTCGCTGCTTCTGTTTTCTAAGAGGACAAATGCAGGCGGGAAAAGTTACCATTTCCTTCTGTATCATCGCCAGCAGCCCCAGACCTCCTTGAAGGCAGGTTTCATAACTAGCTGCATCGAGATGCCAAGTCACGGGAAGTAACAGGAGAGACTCTTAAGGCTGTCACACTCATATTTGTAAAGCTGGAACTTCTGAATGTTTTATCCTGTCCATAATATTAAACATAGGATATTTAAAATATCAGAGAGAGGGAGCCTAGCTTAGTGAATAAGACCATGAACTCTGCACCAAGACTGACAGGGGTTAAGCCTGACTCTTCATTTACTAGCTGTGTGTTCTTGAGGAAATTACTTACCTTCTCTGTGCTTCTAATCAACTCATCCATAAAAAGCAAATTATAGCCACCTCATGGGGTTATCGTATTAAACAAGAGTCAAACAGTGCCTGGCATATTATATTCACTATATAAATGTTTCTATTATCATTATCATAATAATCAAAATGATAAAGTCTTATTTGGGGCTATATTTCTCTTAAAGTATATATTCTGAAATACTGACCTTACTTAGCAAAAATGTTCAATGCTTTAAAGTCAAGTGCCCTAGGAAGGAAGAGTGGAGAATGAACTTTTTTTGGGCGGGGAGGGGCGGGGGAGAGGGGACCTGGAAATTTGTTGCTCTTTGAAATTACTATCATGAATTTTATTTTCCTATTTAGCTTGACAAGCTACTTAGGTTGCTCCTCCTTGCTGATCTCCTTACCAACCCCATCTGCACTCCGCTTCCTGGAATCCAGTCCTAGCATATACACTGAAACAAGCTTCTGCCTGGCTTCAAAACCTATGGTAACTTTTTATTGCTCATAAGCTACTACCCAGACTCATCACCTGGGCACTTGTGTCTTCCCACTTCATCTCCTGTTCAGAATGTCACCTCCTCTGTGAGATCTCACCTGGCCCTGTAAGCACACTGTCTTCATAGCATTTACCGCCCTGCGTGAAGCTAGGTGAACACCTGTTTCTCGTGCTCGACCGTGAACTCCTTGATTGCAGGAATCACACCTCATTTACGTTTATATTCCTGTCCCCACCAGAAATTCCCAGAAGTCCTTCCACTTTTGCTCACTGGGTACATCAATTCCAAGTTCCCTGCCTCTAATCTTAAGTGCCCATTACATAGCTGAATTCTGATCTGTCATTGCCAATTCACGACTACTATCAAGGGAATGGAAACTGATGGGAAAAGTTACTTCTATCAACAAGATGCCTGGGAGATACTTGTACCTTTGGAGGAGTCCAATTTAGGTAATTTTTTTGGCTTCACTAGCGTGGCTGGCGCAATGGGTGTTTAACTTCAGGGCAGGAGAAAGAAGCTGATCAGTTTCATCTTCTCCCCTACCTTTCCCCGAGGATGTCACTTGTGCAGCATCTGGGATCCCAGACTGGTTGCGGTCCCACGTTCTTCCCTTGTCCTCATCAAGGTTAAATAAAACTTCCTATCATTGGTATTTTTTTCAGTTTTAGTCCTCCGACCCATGCCACATGGCTTCTCCAATTTATTTTTGTGTGAAGAACTGTTCTATTTCTCAAAGTTAAATATCCCAAGATGCCAAACAGGCCCCTGCTCTCTCTCAGTTTCATCCGAAATTTCTTCAGATAGTAAAGCAATGGGTTAAGTATATCTCTCCTTCAATGAGAATTAAACTTTTGCTGGAGTTTCTGTGTGTAATTATTTAAGAGGAAGTATATTATCAGAGGAAAAACACAAATCCCATAGTTCAACTATAGTGACAAACATTATAATGTACTGTGAATCATCCTTTGCAAGAATAAATGAGAACCCTATGGAGTACTTTCTAAAACTCTATTAAAGGACACAAAAGATGATCTGAATAATTAGAGAGACATCCCATGCTCTTAGGTGTTATGACTTAGTATTTAAAGGTATACATTTTCCCAAAGTTAATATATATTCAATATATCTGAATAAAAATTGCAGTTGAATTTTTTTGAAAGAACTTAATAATTTGCTCTAAAATTTTATACAGAAAAGTTTTATGAATTTCTAGTCAATTTGGAGGGTGTGTGTGGGGGGTGGTTGGGTAAAAACTTTCCTTAACAGACAGGTATTAGGATATACCACAAAGTTAAAGATTTTTTTTTTCAAGTGTGTGTGGATAGATATATATGCACATACACACTTTAAAAATATATTATGTGAATAAATATATATGTAAATTAACCCAAGAAAAGATGAATCAATAGAACAGAGCAGCTAGGAGACCCGAGCGGTGGCTCCATGGATCAATGAGGAAAAGAAGTGATCTAATAGGCTGTGCCAGAAAAACCTGCTCAGTATGAGAATAAAAAAAATAAAGCTATTCTTCCTAAAACTATATATAAAAGGGAGGCTCCAGAGGCTGCATTAAAGAACTAAATGCAAAATTATAAATCGAATAGATGATGATAAGAGAAAATCTCTGTGACATGGGGTGGGGAAGGTTAACTTTTCTGAAATGAAACTTCAGAAGCGTAAGTCATAAGGTAACAATTGGCTAATGGGATCACGTCTAAATTAAGAATCTCTGTACAGTGGAGGGCACCATGGTCAAAGTTAACATACAGATGACAGGAGAAGCTCTTTGTACTTTCTCAAACTGAACTGGACTATTGCCTACAAAATTCCCAAGGAATCTCTAAATATCAACAAGAAAAAAGACTGAAATCCCACAAGAAAAATGAGTCAAGGATGTGAAGAAGCAATCCACAAGAACAAAAAAATCCCAAAAAACAAGCATCTGATGAGATGCTCAAATTCATGGGTAGTAAGAGAAATGCAAGTTTAACACCACCGAGAGGACACTTCCCATACTTTGGCCAGTCTGAAAGTAGGCTCGTGCCCGGTCCTAGCGGACACGTGCAGCTACAGAACTGTCCGTGTTCTGCTGCTGGGAGGGTAGGTGCAGCAATTATGGGGGACAGTCGGACAGCACCTGGTCAAATTAAGCACATGTATATGCTCTGATCAACCACCTTCACTCCAAGAAATTCTCACACTATTTATAAGGTACGTATACACGGGTGTATCAGGAGGGCGTGTGATGATGTGGCTGTCTGGGGGGGAGTGCGCGGGTAATGTGTTGCACACATACATTATGAAAAAACTGTCAAGTTGTTAAAAGCAATTGATTGTGTTCCTCCAGCAACGTGGATAAATCTTAAAATTGCTGCTATGACACCAAAAGCATAAGCAACCAAACAAAATGGAGATTAACCAGACATCATCAACAATAAACTTTTGTGCATCAAAGGACAGTATCAAGAGAGCGGAAAGACAACCTGCCGAATGGGAGAAAATACTCAGAGGCACAGATCTGTTAAGGATCTAATATCAGAATATATAAAGAAGTCTTATAATTCAACAATAAAAAAAGACAACTCAATTAAAAGTGAGGAAAATATCTGAACAGACATTCCTCCACAGAAGATATACTGATGGCCAAGAGCACATGAAAAGGCTCAACATCACTAGTCGTTGGGGAAACAAAAATCAAAACCACAACGAGCTACCATGTCACAATCACAGGAAAAAAGAAGATGTGACAAATAAATGCCCTGTAAGACCCTGGATCGGATCCTGGAATAATAACGTGACGTTAAAGAAACAAACATATGGTTCTGAGAATTCAGGGAAGAAAACCAACATAAAATCTATAGCACAATACTATTTATGTAACTGAAAAATAAACGTCAACACACACACAATTATGTATTTTAAAAATAACCCGAGGCACACACAACACGCTGGAATGGTTGCCAGTGGGAGTAGGGAGAGAAATGACAGTGGAAAATAAAGACAAAGGGAACAAGCAGATAAATAAACGGAAAACAAAGCCAAAAATTGGTGGCAACGCTATCAGAGCTGTCCTAACGTGGTCCTTGGGAGCTAGGGTGATCTGTGTCACTCTTAAACATGGGATGGGGGCGCCTGGGTGGCTCAGTCCTTAAGTGTCTGCCTTTGGCTCAGGTCATGGTCCCAGGGTCCTGGGATCGAGTCCCGCATCGGGCTCCAGCCCCGCATCGGGCTCCAGCCCCGCGTCGGGCTCCCTGCTCCGCGGGAAGCCTGCTTCTCCCTCTCCCTTTGCCCCTACTTGTGTTCCTGCTCTCACTGTCTCTGTCAAATAAATAAATAAAAGCTTTAAAAACACCCCAAAAAACATGGGATGATCAGGCCCTGGCACGGCAGTAGAAATCAATGTGGAAAAACAGTATGATGTAAAGATTTCTTTACGGTCAGCAAGAAGAGCCAGGCGCGGTCCATTTCCGTCCCGTTCCAGGGCACAGGCCGGCGCGGTGGCCGGGCCGCGGGCAAGGCTGGGAGCCTCGAGCCACCGACCGGTGGAGAGTTTTAGAGCAGACGTGACACATGGCTTGGGAACTTGGTTAACCACTTCCCTGGCGCAAAAAGCCGGAACTATTCAACAGTATCTGGTGAAAGGGGAAAACAGAATGGAAGCACCAGGTTTTTCTTTTCCCAGCTGTCTTGTATCTATGAACAGTGAGTGGCTTCTGGGCAGTAGGGAAGGAGCACCCGAGGGGAAATACCGACTGATGTGAAGGTGTGATTTCTGAAGACAGCTCCAGGGCGATAAATATTCATTTGACTTTTCAGTGCAGTTGATAGATTTTATACTGAATACAATGAGAAACTTGGAAGACTTACAAACTCCACGAATGGGATTTTTATGGACAGAAGAGACACTTTCGACTTTTTTTTTTTTCCCCGAGAAAAAGAAGAGATTCTGAATGTTTTCATAGTTTAGTAACACTTGAGTATACAATAAAATAAGGTATAACGCTGAAATGTGATTTTTACGTGTCAAATGTGATTGCATTTTAACAGGCTGCGCCTATATATGAAATTAGACTTTATTTTTTATTTTTATTTAAGATTTTATTTATTTATTTGAGAGACAGAGTGAGCAAGAGCGAGAGCACATGAGCAGGGGCAGAGGGAGAGGGAGAAAGAAAGAGAGAAGCAGCTTCCCCTGCTGAGCAGGGAGCCCGACATGGGGCTCGATCCCGGGACCCCGGGATCATGACCTGAGCCAGATGCTTAACCGACTGAGCCACCCAGGTGTCCCTGAACTAGACTTTAAAGCATGTACTGCTATGGGGTTTCCTTCCACTTTTCTATTTTTCCTAAACACTGATTGGCACTAAAGAGAAAATCTGGAATATGTCCAGAAGTATTTGGACCACAGTGTCAAAGTTAATTTTTCCTCTAAGAAAAATGCCCGAGCAATTTTGGATAACCTCTCATAGAAAATACCATCAATGATAAAAGGTAATTTTGGAAAAAAAAAAAAAAAATTCTACTAATTCTATTACCGAACCTCTATCCCAGGGCTACTGAGTGTGTGGTTCTTGGGTCAGTCAGCAGCAAGATGTCTATAGATATTGAGAGTAAGCATTTAGAACATTTTCTAATGACTTGACAGAATGATTTTATGTCTTTGTTTTTTTCATTTAACTTCTATGTATTTTACAAAAATGCTGGCTGTGGTGGACTGGAAAAGTCACTGGTCCTTTCGACACATGGTTAGAGAAACACTGAGCCCCAGGACTGCTAGGTCCACTACTTCGGGGAGCTTCTCTCGCTGCTGTGCCCCAGGCACACTGATGTAAGTGTAAGACCTCATTCTCCAAACAGACCTAAAATGTGATCTCCTGGGACGCCGACGCCTGCTTTTCTTTGTGGGTCACAGAACAAATTTAAGGCTAAAAAGCAGGCTCTGGAGATCGTAGTAAAGAAATCACGATGAAGAAATGGGCGACAAAGAAACACGACCCATGGGGCGCCTGGGTGGCTCCGTCGTTAAGCGCCTGCCTTCGGCTCAGGTCATGATCCCAGGGTCCTGGGATCGAGCCCCGCATCGGGCTCCCTCCTCGAGGGGAAGCCTGCTTCTCCCTCTCCCACTCCCCCTGCTTGTGTTCCCTCTCTCGCTGTGTCTCTCTGTCAAATAAATAAATAAAATCTTTAAGAAAAAAAAAAAAAAAAGAAACACGACCCAAATCACATTAAGTAACAACAGTCCTTCAAGAACTTTTTTATTGAGCACTTACTACGTGCGTGACATTGTTTTAGGCCCTTGGGATTCAGCACTGAACATGACAAGACCTCTAACTTCAGGAATCTTGTGACTCTACATGCTGGCAGGGGGAGAGGGCAATAAACAAAGAAACCACAGCTTAAATCATCTCAGGTAGAGATCAGTGCAAGGAGGCAAAGTCGAGCAGGGCGCGCAGGATTTTCTGGATACTATGGTTGGGGAAGGCCCAGCTGTCACGAGCATGGATCCTGGGGCCAGTCTGTGGACTCCTACACCGTTTCTGTCATGAGTGTTATGACTGTGGGCAAGTTCTCCAACTGCTCGGGGGCTCAGTGTCCTCATCTACAGAATGGGAAAGTAATAGTGCCTACCTAGGATTAGCGTGAGCAGGAAATAAGTGAACGGACGACCAGCGTTTGGGGTAACAGCTGCCACATCGTTCAGTGCTTACTAAATATGACTACTCTTTCCTTAGGTGGTGAGCTGTGGCAGAGACCTGGAGGCGGGGCCCAGCCATGCACAGGTGGGGTGAAATGACCCAGCTACCATTAGATGAGCACCTCGGGGTACTTATCCAGGCTAGGTACATTTTCACCTGTAATCTTCATGGAGATCCTGAAACAGACATTATCGTCCCCATTCCATAGACAAAAACCTGCAGGGTAGAAACATGAAGTGGCTTGTTTCAGGTCATCCAACTAGTTGACAGGTGTCCCTGAACTCTGTCAAAGGCCTCACTTCTACTGGGTTTCTAACACCTCTGCTAGGTACCGGCATGGAACTGCAAGCCTCCTGACTTGTACTTTGTCCCTTTGTTCATTCGTCTCCTCGACCCCTCATCGAGGGGATGAATGTTCGTTCATCCATTTAACTCACTTCTTCATTCAAAAAATATTTCCTGATGGCCTACTAAGATCACAGTCAACGGATAATATTCTCTTTGTCTTCAAAGAGCAGAACATTTTGGCAGGGGGACCATCAGGCAGGAGCAATGCTCAGTGAACTGCAGAGCGGCGGAGTGTGGGGGGGGCTCATAAGGCAGGGGCCGGGGGGCAGCCCGTGGGTGCAGAGGCCGCAGAGGCCTCGCTCCGGAGCAGATCTGGCAGGAACCCGGGGAGTTCGATGTAAAAGGTGGCTGGGAGCAAACTCATAAACCGCTTTCTGTGCAGAGAGTGGGGAAGCACTCGGGCTTCTGCGGAGGAGGATTTTAGGAGGAAGGAGCAGCACAGTCTGGGACAGAGTCTGGGCAGAGTGTGGACCAGACCAGAAAAGGGAAATGGGCCGGGGCGGGGATGTCACCGGGTCCGAGGACTGGAAAAGGCCTCCTCGAGCGGCTGGGAGCGCTCACGTGCAGGTGCAAGTGGCCCTGTGCGCGCTGGGACGGCAGAAGATCACGTGCTACCTTCGCTATGAACGAGTGTAGGAGACGGGCAGCGCGACGAGCGAAGAATGGAAGAATCGAGAACAAAAAGACCCCAACACTGACGACACTAGAGGGCCACGGGGCACCGCGGGGCATGAGCTCCCATCACAGTACAAGGGATTTTAACAGGAAAGATGGACTCTGCATAATTCCGCTCTGTGGGGCTTCTCCTCCTCCGTTTTGCAAACTCGGGAAAAATGAGAGGCGCATTACGTAACCCTTGCCTTGTAATTCATGAACAAAGAGCCCAAACGGGTGCTCTTCCAAATTCCTAATTAGAAACCCTTAATGACGAAAAGGCAAGACACTAGATGCATTTTATGCCCTATTTCCTGGCCATTCCTACGTACTGCCCGCCCCCCCACTTAGACAGCGGCTCCCCAGAACAAAGCCCTGGCCATGGGGAGGGGCGCCCTGGGCTCGGCCCTGACAAGAAGGGCTCCATATCAACAGTGACTGTCTTTGAATCTTTAGAGGATTTCCCTCACTCAAGCAAGCAGACACTGAACACATTATCTTAAGAAAATAAGATCTGACAAGTATGACCCATCTCTCTCCCCTCTGGTGCTTGCTTCTCCAGCACATGGAGAAATGGCCACCATTCGTGCCGCTCACACGAGCTCGTGCAAGGCGGGGTGCCCGGTTCCTTACCTTCCTCAGCAACGACCGTTAGTGTGACCGTGACACCAGCGTCTTTGATCAGCTGAACAATGTTATCATGGGACAGTTCAACAATGGACTGCCCATTCACCGCAGAGATGTGATCTCCGATTTTCAGTTTTCCACAGTGATCTGCTGGGCTTCCCTCTATGACTCGGCCAATTTTATGAGGAATAACTAGGGGGAAAAAAACGCCCAGGTTTTTCCATTATTTAAGATACGTTAGCGTTGGATTTATCATCATTTAAAAATTCAACATCATAACATCAAAACACATTCTTTAAAGGTAGAGCAAAAAAGTATCACGTGCGATGACCTTACCCAACTATGACTATTGCTGTACCGTGGTCCGCTCTGGGCCCCACACGCATACACACCCCTTACATAGTTGCAGGAGTAGCACATAAACCTCGGTGCTGTTTTCCACTCACCATAAACCTTTCTCCAATTTTTATGCTGCCTTCCTAACGATCCTGTTTGAAGGCTACTGACCTCCCTGATATTTACAATACTCTCCCACGAAACTGATGCTTCTTGCTTATTGTTGGCCATTGAGACTGCATCCTATTTTGACTATTTCGGAAACTGCCATGAGACCATCTTTGGTTCTGCTGAAGGGGTATTTACTCCCACGGGGGGCCTTGTAAATAAATGCAGTTCAGATTCAAGGTTAGGACTCAGAAGTTACTGCCCAGAAATCCAGGCATGGTGAGAAGACTGACCGTTAAATCCTACTTAGTTCTGTAGCAAAATTCCTTTTGTTTGTGCCTTTAGATTTTTGGGAAAGGTGAGGGGAATCAGAACATGAAATGTTTAACGTTGAGATTATTTGGCTCAGGGATAAAATCCTGCCCTGAATGCACAAAGCGGAGTCTAAGACATTTGCAAAGACACACCGCACAGTTCTACTGGCTCATGATGCTGAAGGCTTTCCTAGACTATGAAGACACTTTGCTGTTATGGCTTAAAACGAGTTCTCAGACACTCAGGAAATCTTGTCAAAATATCTTTCACCCCTTTTAATAAGGGGCATTTGTATTAAGAAATGTTCCTCCCATGTTCCTTAAGAATTTCCTTACCTGGATCGGTAAACTTGTCGGGCATTTGCCCCCTGCTGACTACTGATTGTTACAAATAGGGATAATTAATATTTAAAATGGCACTCTATGTTTAATTTTCATCGTAAAATGGGCTCCTTACTAGTATTTCTGAGTCATAGTAGGTGTATGTCAGGGACATTTTAATAGGCCTTCATTTGAACTGGAAGTTATTCTTGGCTGTGATTTATAGCCCCACAGACAGGGCCATTCCCTGGCTCTTCTAAGATTCTACAGTGAGAGATTTTATCCTAAAATAGAGGAAGTCAATGTTGGAAGCAAGTGCCTTTTAGCTCTGAATTATATCAAGCACTTATTATACCATTTTCCTTAAAACAAAGTAATTAGAAAAGCACCCGAGCAGTACGGGCCACGTCCTGTGCCAGGAGGTGTGAGCAATTTGCAGAGAGGACAGCAGGTCAGAAGCGTATGCTGAGGGGCGCCTGGGGGGCTCAGTCGGTTAAGCGTCTGCCTTTGGCTCAAGTCATGATCCCAGGGCCCTGGGATCGAGTCCTGCATCGGGCTCCCTGCTTGGCGGGGGAGGGGAGCCTGCTTCTCCCTCTCCTCCCTGCTCGTGCTCTCTCTCTCCAATAAATAAATAAAATCTTAAAAAAAAAAGGAAGGAACATATGCTGAACCAGACAGTGGCCCCGTGGCGACCTTCTACCTCAATCCCTTAGTTATTCTCCTTCTTAGAAAAGATCTACTGATACGTGCTGTTCATTCTAGTTGCCCTGAGAAGAAAATCATCCAGCCCTTTGACACGCTGAAAGGGGTTTGGTCAGACTTGGGAAAGCATCAAACAAAATGAATCTCTGACGTCTCAGTGGCTCCTTTCTCATCATGTGAGCAATGTGCTCAAAGGGAATCAGCAAATCTTGGGACAGAACTTCCTGAAGGGTTAGTTGTCTGGGTGAAGGAAGGTAAAAGTAGTCAGATTATTAGTCTCGGCGTTGACAGCTGTATTATCAAAACAGTTAAAAACAGCAAAGAGACCAGTAGAAGGATAACTTTTGAACAGACTGGCAAGTTTTCAAGGTAACCCTGTAGAGTACACATAGCTAGGGAAAAGTCTGAAGTCCTGCCTTGCTTTTGTTGATATACAAAGTCCACAGGCGTTTGCCATAAGACCAATTTATCTGTCTTCATTCATTTTTGGCCTAAATCTTCTCCCAGACTGGCTTGTCCAGCTGTTGAGGTCACTTCAGTGCTCTTAAAACATTTCTTTCAGGAAAAGAAAGGACAGTAAGAAATGTCCCCTCTCAAAGAATCCTTTGCAACCAGAACTGAGAAGTATGTGCTAAAGAAAAGAAACACTAAAACCTCTGAAGCACTAGCAAAGTAAAAACTAGGCAAGCCTTTTCATCCTAAATAGAGGTCTTTTCTAGGGACTCTGTTCACTGAGCACTTGCACAAGCTGGGGCTAGGGCTAGGGCAGTAAGGGTGCTGGACCAGATCCCTGATCTTTAAAAAAGTCAACCGCAGACAATCTCAGAATTTCCTTCCTTCTTTTTTTTTTTTTAAGATTTTATTTATTTATTTGTCAGAGAGAGAGAGAGAGAGTACAAGCAGGGTGAGGGGGGAGAGGAAGAAGCCGACTCCCCGCTGAGCAGGGAGCCAGTGCGGGGCTCGATCCCAGGACCCTGGGATCAGGACCTGAGCTGAAGGCAGACGCTTAACTGACTGAGCCACCCAGGCACCCCGAGAATCTCAGAATTTCATGACTGGTGTCAGAGATGCTGCCGGGAACTCTGCTTGGGACAAATGTCCCCAGAAAATACATTTAATCAGAAGAAAGAAAGAACCTATCCTGAACAGAGTACCAATCTATACCAAGACAAGGTCTATAAAGAATGATCTATTCTGAGAGCTTTCCTACCTTTTACCTGTGCTAACTCTTGTCTAAAGCGCACCTTCTGTGTAATGCAGTTTGCAGGACTGCTCAGTCTTCGGGAGTGAAAGCTCCTCATCCAAGCCCCCCAGGGCCCTCCTTCTATCTATACGAGATGCATGGCATCCCAAGAAGGAGGCTTGCAGGGCTCAGCATTCCATGAGATTATCATCTAGCATTTCAGTGAAATTACCAATTCTGGGTTTGCACCAATGACTGAAAAGCTCAAGTACTTTATATAAAATTCACGGGCACCCGAAGCCTAATTTACCATTCAGGTTGCTAATTAATGAGCTGCAAACACTCATTTCCTGCTACACATGAGCTGCTGCCTCAATCTTACATTTTAATTGGGCTTTCTTTCCCATCTTGTTACTCAAGTATTGATAAACTTTTTAAAGTTTCTTAAAGAAAAAAAAAAAAGCAAGAGACAGTGACAAACAATTTTATAAATAACACAATGGTGGTAGCAGCAGAAGCTCCAACAGGCACCAGCAGCTAACATTTATTGAAGGTCCAGGCTAAGGCATGATCTCCTTTAATCCTCAGACTCCTATGAGACAGGAAGTGTTATCAACATCCTCATCTTAGAGAGGAAATTGGAGCTCTTGGAGGGTAATTTGCCCAAGATCAGACAGCTGTTAAAAGACATAAGCAGGGCTTGAATCTGAGTTTGTCTGATTCCAGAGCCCAACAGCTAATGACACCGTCTTATACAGAGATCCAGCATCTAAGGTACACAAAACCATCAAAATAGAAGGAAACAATTAAAATGAATAAATATAAAAATATTTGAAAAATCTACATATAGACAAACATACACAAATAAAAAGAATATACTTAATACATATTAAGATGCAACATACATTTTAAATATAAACGAATAATATAAAAATGTTAAACCTATATAAGTAATGCAACTTATTTTACTGAATTCCTCTATATTGCTTTGTTTTATGGTAGGCCCTAGACTCTCCCCTAATTTCAGCAGTCCTAGAAAAGGAGTCTCTTCAGTATAAAAAGCGGCTAGCATCTCTCACACTGAGTAATAATCTTGCACTGTTTTTGTTAATCTGAATGCATGGGATTCTTGGATGGCATGAGAATAAAGATATGGTTATCTAAAATGGTTACCTGGTTTGGGAAATACTGATTTCCAAAGCTTTAATACAAAATCCACCAAAAACCTGCTTTCTTTCATTTTTCCAACACAGGCCACATAATCATCCTCAGAGCATCAGTGACAGTTCCAGTTCCAAGTGTTACCATAGCAACTGCTTTTGGAAAATGGAAACTAGTATCCATGAGCAGTGACCTGATACTAGAGTAATAACTCATCCATGTCACAGAATCTTCTTCCTTCACACACTTGCACTAATTTTAGCAAGATTTTTGCAAACTGGTTTGGCTTCCGACACTCCTGGAAGGGGTTTCTTCCTTTTCTAAGATTTTAGTGACCCTCTAGTCTAAGAGGATCTCACTACTCGGGATATAATCAAATCCACTGGCAAAGGCAAGCGCACATTTTTCTGTGGTCAAAGATGTTTACCATTTGACTTGGAAAAATAAAGTCACCAGACAAGTATGATAGATCAATCTCAATTTTCTGGTTCTCATCTTACATTCATTTGGATCTTATCATTATATTTATTTATTTATTTTATTGTTATGTTAATCCCCATACATTACATCATTAGTTTTAGATGAAGTGTTCCATGATTCATTGTTTGCATGTAACACCCAGTGCTCCATGCAGAACGTGCCCTCCTTAATACCCATCACCAGGCTAACCCCTCCTCCCACCCCCCTCCCCTCTAGAACCCTCAGTTTGTTTCTCAGAGTCCATCGTCTCTCATGGTTCGTCTTGGATGTTATAATTATATTTAAAGATGATTATTTCTTAGAAACATAAAGGCAAGACAAATATATAATTTGCTGGACTGTAACAGCCCTGAACAGACTAGAGGTAAGTCCTCCTTTGTTGAAGGAATTAATAATACATACACTCATCCTTCCCAGGTGACAGTATTCTGTTAAACTGGGTTCAGGATATTTAGATTAATGCTTAAAGTTCTGACAAAATTTTTACCTTTCACTGATGCATCTATAAAAGATAAAAATGCCTCTTGTCATTTAAGAAGGTTCCTTTATAGCTGGAATGTGGCAATTATGATTAAACACAAAAGGACTATTTAAGACATATTTGGGTCAAGATTTTTCTATTAATCTGTTTTGCTTCTTCTCAACTACTTCTAGCATTTAATTCATTTCTGCATACGCAGTTTCTCCTAATAAAAAAAAAAAAAAAGAACACCTATGCCTCCTTATTTGAAAAAACTCAGCATTGTCCTTTTGCTGAATCTCATAGGGCACGCCCCCCCATATCCTGCCACGGTATAATCTGGGTGCAAACGGAGCCGCTAAGACTGATGTTATGGAATCTGAGATGATAGCTAAACCTGAGGCCTGGAAGTTCAGATTCAGACTACCTGGTTTTGAAAATAAAGAAAATATTCATCGTTCGTAAAAAGATAAGTCTCTAAGGCAATTTATACATAATTCCTAATTAGTTTCACGAAGCCCACTGGGAGACTCAGAAAACTGAAATTGCAGGGACAGTAGGATACAGCAGCCCTTACCTCCTGGAGGTGGTTTGTTTTTGGAGGTGAGGATGACAAAGCCAAATCCTTCATTTTCCTTTCGGTGCAAGACTACATCATAGGCCTCCTGCGGAGCAGGCCTGGCTGGGACCTCTGCTCGGTTCAGGCGGGGCGAGCCATTCTGTGTTGAAAGGAAGGCTTGAGAGCTGTCATCCTCAGGTTGTTTCTCTATAATAAACATGACCAATTCTGATATTTCTGGAACATCATAATTTTTGTTAACTAAAGTGTTTCTGCGCTAAGGAAAATGTAGATTCGAATAACCTATAGCCTAGAGAAGCAACCCCCCCACGTAAGCTCTGGACATCATCGGGCGCAGCTGTAGGCTGCATCAGTGGGTCTGACAACTTCAATACTCTGCCAGTGTATAACCGGAAGAATGGTAGGTCTTCTCATTTTAAAGGAAGCTTTTCGAAGCTTCCATGAAAGTTCATGGCAAACCAATTCTTCTTGAAATTGTCTTAATTCCAGCAGGATTCTGACCAGTAATTTTAACAAAAGTTGGTAATGAAAACTGACCCAGTACACTTCCTTTTAAAATCAACGTTAAATATAACTTAGTGCAGGACGAAGGTTATATATATTTTATATATGTAATATATAAAATATAAATACAATAAATTATATTATTTTTATATTTATATATTATAAATATAACATATAATAAATATATTTATATTATATATTACAAATATAATATTTTATATATATATATATATATAATAAAACTGAATAATGTGATGCTGGGGTCACTGCACCAGGGCAGAGGTGCTGCCCCTCACTGGTTGAGAAGTTAGAATGTGTTTTACAGCTGCAATCTTCCTGATTGATGATACCAGATGCGCTAACCATCAGCAGCCCTCCGCCTACCCCATCCAGCATATGACAAGCTGTCCACATGAACAGCCAATTCTCCTAGGCGTAGAATAGGTCATAGGAATCCCCAGCAAATGGAGAATTAACTTATACCTTTTTTTCTTATTCAAGTATGACATCAGAATTCAAGAAAGAATAACACAAGTTAGTCCTAACTGATTAAAAAAAAAACAGGCAAATTTTGTGCCATAATCTGATCTGAGCCATCATTAACAAAATACGCCATCCCTGAGGAATACCCACTTCTAAGTGCTCTTTTGGCTCAAAATCTACATGATTCTGAGATTATGTTTTAGAATTTCAACAAAGTGCGGCCCAACATCCAATCATTAATGAAAAATAAAGGTTTTGTTTTGTTTTGTTTTTGTATAATGCGTGGTTATAATGAATTAGCTAAATGCCTCCAGTAATACCAAACTACTATGAAACTTCTTCATGATGCTTTCCGGGAGAGAGCCAGCCTCTGGCTGTACAACATTTTTTACTGCATGTGGTTATGTTCTGTCTCCAACACAACCAACGCTGCATTAAATCTGAGTCTCTAAATGCCTGATACTTAGGGAAACAGGCAGGCCTTTCCTTTGGATGCTGCAATCAAAAACACCGTGCCTCATTTTTAAGAGTAATGCAAGTATTCATCAAGTCAACAAACATTCGTTGATGTCCACTCTGTGCTGGGCAGGCACTGTTCTATGTGTGGGGGATACAGCAGTTAACTAAATGCATAAATATCCCTACCTCGATGAGGCTTACACTCTTGTGCTACAGGGTTGTCTTTTTAAAATCTTAAAGTGGCAAGAATTCACTTCTAAAAATTCTGGTGTAATATTCACAAAGCTATTGATGAGAAAAATGTATTCACAGCCTCATGTAATGGTTTAGACCCTGGGCTCTACAATTAAACTCCCTGTTTTAATCCCTGGCCCTACTACTCACCAGTTATGTGTCTCTCAACCATTCTGTGGGTAACTGTAAAACTGAATAATGACAGTATTTACAGCCTAGTGTTGTAAAGACTAAATAAAAGAATCGGTATGTCTCAGAGTGAAGCACTCAATAAATGTTTTTATTTTTTAATGTTAAATGACATTATATTAAAAATTCTCAAATAGAAACATTCTGCCCTCTTTGAATACTTGGCAATTCATCAGGATCCAAAGTTTTTTTATATTCAGCTCAAGGGATCTCTTGGTATGACTAAAAAACTGTATTTGCTTTTAAGAAAACAGACTTTTAACTTGATATTCCCGTCTACAATAACCTTGGCAAAATCTGTCAATATGTTAATATAGTCTTAATACAGAGGCCCAAATTTTGTCTCTTTAATAGTAGTATTATTTCTGGATCCTTTTGACCTTAAATGGCCTTCCATGATGAGGCTCTGGATCACACCAAATGGCTTATCTGATACACCAGGAAACATACTAAAATACCTGCAAAACCATATAGGAAACGGCCTAAGTCTCTTTGTTTCTTGATTAACCTATAAAGCGGGAACAGGCTCACATACCACCATAGAAGATCTTTCTTCTGACAGTTAATAGCACGTGGCCATTTCGAGCTGCCGTTGTCATGAGATCCAAGACTTGTTTGTGAGACTTCCCTTTCACGGGAATCCCATCAATGCACATCAGCTCGTCAGCTGCACGGAGCCGACCATCTTTCTCTGCTGCGCCCAGAGGAATGATGGCCCCGATGTAGATCTGATAAGAAAACAAAGTGTAGGTTGGTCTCTACAGTCAACTAAGATCTACTACGACCCTTAACCAAGTTAAAGACTTCCTGACCCAGTACTACGCAAACTAATGTATTTTTGCAGTTCAACTATGAACGTTTGAGAAAGGTAGTATCTTAGAAAGTGACCATTCTCTAAAAGGGCACTTCACATCACCACACTACATGATCCCTTCTGGATCTTCAGGGATGCGTAGACACAAGGTGGAAAATGCAAAGCTGTTCAATAACTTAAAAACTGCCACTATCACTTTTAGCAATACAACAAAAGACACTGAATTCAGAAAATGCAGTTCTGTGGAATAGCTACTAAAAAGTACAAAAAGTGTATTGAATGCATCAGCAAAGGTTTTCTACACACCGTTCACCGCAATTGGGATAATTCTCAAGAAACTCCCATTACATACGGTTACTAGTGGAAATTCAGTATATACAACCCAGAAACATTTCTTGTTCCTAAATCTCAAAGCAGTAGATATATCTCGGGGGAACAGAGTGGCCTGAGGTCCACTTACATCGAGGTAAACAGATCTGGCTCATTTTGCTTGCCGGCAATTAGAATCCTGTTATTAGGGAATCCTGAATGTTCGGGCTAGTTTCAGAGCTGCTAAAACCTGACATTTAAGAGAAGGGTTTCTCCCAAGTTGTTTGATATAAATTCTGAAAATGTCTTAGTCACCACTATATATACCAACAAAATAGGAAGCATTAAAACAAAATCATGTCTTCCACCAAGAACAATTGCCCTGTATAAGCTGACCTGCCTTGAGCTTTATTTGTCTCTTATAATTGTCTTAACTATAGCCAATATGGCTAATTAGAACATATTCATAATACATAAATCAACTATTCTATCCAGAAATAGAAAGAAGCCTGTCATTTTAAAAGGTTATTGTTACTCACCTATCTTCCAAGCATGATAATAATGTCTTTCTTATATCACACAGAAAAAACTTAAATATGTTCTCCAACTCTACAAAGTACATTACTTCTCTGTCATTCAGACTAAGGGCAAAACTTAAAAATAGAAGCCATTACATTTGTTCTCTAAACTTTACGTGAGAATTGTGTACGAAGTTCTGCATTTTAAATGCTTTACAAACATAACCCTTATGCTTTCTGAACAGAAATATTATTTCATATTTTCCTAGGTGTAGCGGATGAAATGGCACGCAAAGTACTGAGCATGAAAATGTCAACCCATTAATAAGAGTAAGTGACAGAATATGCAAAGGCTCATGCCACCTGTTTATGGAGCATTCAAAGGACAGACCGATGGTGGTAAACAGGATGCTTCTTTCTTAGAGAAGGCAAAGGTCTTAAAATTTAACAAAGGCAAAGGGAAATAGAAATTGAAAATAAGCTGTAGGCACGTAGAGAAAGACAGAAATTAATTACTGCCCAATTTACAGTGGACATATTCAGTTCTAGCCTCAGCCACACCAAGGTAACTGGGAGACCATCACACTAATAGAAACGCAGTTCTTCCTCTCATTCATGAGATGCTTAGAGAAATCAAAATCTTAAAAAAAAAAAAAAAAAAAAGAACAAAATCACCATATTCTACCAAATAGCCCCTAAAAGTTCATAGGAACGGCCAAATTCCGAAGTATGTGAACTTACAGACTGGTCCGGTCCCTCTCCTCCCAGTACCCGGAAGCCAAACCCCGACTCCTGTTTCCGAAGAAAAACATCCAAGTCCTTGGTGTTTGGTGCTAATAAGGAAAACCAGAAAAATATACAAATAAATAAGTAAAACAAAATACTTTGATTTATTTAAAAAGGATTACAATAAAACAACACAATTATTTAGTGGGATATTACAGAGTTCAATAAACTATAACCTCAGAACTTTCTTGTAGGTGAAAACTTACACAAGAACATACCACTACATACTAGTACAAAAAAAAGTTCAATCCTAAATCTTTGTTTTCAGCTCTAAGCAAAAGTTTGTATTGAGATTGCTCAGAAACATTTACCTCCACTTCCATTATGCTGCCATTAGTCCTAATGCTTTCAAATCAATGTTGTGATATTAAATACAGAATCATCCAATTTAAGTTTGATATTTGATAGGTAGAAATTATCTAAATTAACATTTGGACAAATCCGAGGAAAAGAGAGCCCATAAAATGCCTTAATTCTACTCCTAAACTAATACCTTTGTTTTTGAAAAGCATTCCATATTCGCTTAGCCTAATTTTGCAAACGGGTATTATTTTAAAAGAAAATAATGATCGCTAACACCTATCATCAGCCCCATTTTCTAGCTGTGGAAACTGAGGCCTAGATAAGTGGCCCAGTGTCAGGCAGCAAGTAAATGGCAGAGCTGAGATTTCGAGCCAACTTGATTTCTAGGGTCCAGGCTCTTCACCCCCCCAATCTGTCCCCCAAGGGCAGGTCACATTCATCAGAATATTAAGTCCAGAAAATCTACTTCATAACTAAAATAATTTGACCTTCAAGAAAATATTGATGTTATTCACAAGCAAGAAGTCTTTGCTGGAAACATGTTGAGGAACTATATAAAACCTGAGATACCGTACGGGGTAAATCCTGATAATGTTCCTAGAAGCAGTCTCTTGAGAAACGATTCCTATTAGAATTACAGAACTTTAGGGATAAAAGACTCTGGAACTCAACTCAGTTACTTTATGGGTGCAGCCTAAAGGGGCTGAGTAGTTTCTACCAATACTAAGAATATATCAGGCTATCAATGGCAAATCAGAAGAAAGGGATTCCCCATAGTTCTATTAATTTAAATTATTGCTTTGCTGTGTTTGCATCTGGTTTTCATCTTTCTGAATATGGCCTGGGCCTATCAAGATAAAGATCTGGAACTGGTTAAATAACTATGAAGTCGATTATACATATTTCCACCTGTGTACAGAGTTTCCAAGGTAGATTTAGATCTATTTCTCAGAAACAAATTAATTAAAAAAAATTAAGCCTACGTAAGCTGCAATTTTACTTTGGAAAAGATTTATCATTTTAAGTAAATTAGCACAAAACCGAATTTCTGTCTTCTGCATGCTCTCTGCTCATCACCTCTCAGCTGGGCTCCTCTGAGCGGTCTACTCTGGTTTCCTCCTCAGGCTGCACACCCTCTGATTTACCATCCCTCTTACTCCCGCCAGGAGAATCTCTCTGAAACGCAAGTCCAAGCTGATCATCCCTACAAACCATTCCGAGGCTCTCCGTCCTTTCTATGATGGACTCGCGCTTCCTCAGAACGGCCTGGCCCACCCTCTTCAGGCTGCTTGTCCCTGCCCTCCGCTCTGGTTTCCTGTGCCAAATGCACCCAGCCGAACTGGGCTACTTGCAGAACTCGGGCCGTGCAAGGTCAATGTGCAAAGGTTACTACTGCTTTCCTTCCCTTTTTCTCTGTCTCATAAACACCTCTTCGTCTTTGAAGATGTGGTTCCGGCTTAACTTCCTACGTGAAGCAGGATCTGACACTTCCTACCACCCCCAGTGGTAAAATTGACCATCTCCTCCTTTGGATCCCTGTGAGGCTCATTTGGACTTATTTATACACACTTCTTTGATTACATATTTGTCTTTTCCATTGAGGGTTAATCATCTTTTTGGGCACAGGGCCTGTGGAACCTATTTATCTCTATAGTCCTAACACCTACTATGGGGTTAGGAAGATAGTAGGCACTTAATCCCTGGTTTTGAAAAAAAAATGGATGAATGAATGTTGAGTAGAAATGGAAGAAGCCCAGAGTTATATGAAAATGGGGATGAAGGAATAACTTTTCAATATGGTTTTGAAAGATGGAAAGGTCCCAGTTTTTCAGAAAATTCAAATTGATTTTGTCACATGCTGTCCTGAAATATTCCACAGCTACTTACGTTTATCTTCATATAAAGTCTTCGATTTCAGGTAGACCTCAGAAGGATCCAATTTCGGGGATCCTGACCTGATAATGCTGGGTGGAAAAGGCATAGGCTGGGGAATGGGCTCATTTATGGCCTCCAAACTTCCTGAATTTTCCTTTTTGTCTGTTTTCTGAAATGGAAAAGGGCTTACTTAGTATTTTAGAAAACCAGATGGTCGATTAGTTCATAAAACTATTGTGTGAACCAGATGTGTCAACTGATGACAGGTGGGGAGGGGTATGGCAGGGTCAAAGCCACTGCAAAGTCTTGTAGGCATTTACCTTCATAGCTGTGTGCCCTTGGTTAAAACATATTTAACTTAAATTAGAAAACATTTATACTGCCGTCAACCGAAGGGCCTGAATGAGTCCTAAGTTTACACGATCTTGCCCTTTCCTCCACCCCCAAGACACAAACGGACTTTGAGAAGAAGATGGGCAAGGACATAACCCAGGGTGGCAGCACGTGGCAAGAGGGGGGCCCCAAGTGAACAGCCTCGTGAAGCTTTTGATCCGCCCCACCTCCCCACTCACTCAATTTAATTCCCAGTGCAGATGTCTGAGATGCCATTCCTGCTCAGAAAATGGAGTAGGAAGTGTTACCTCTAATGCGGGCTATAAAGAGGACACTATGAAAACCCCACATGGCCAATTCAAATACATGAAGGAAAAGCGCACAATTGTGCGGGACAATCTGGTAAGGGCAACCAGGGGCATTATGTTCGTATTTTTCCCATTCTTTCCCGAAATAAGAGCCAGGCAAAATGATTTAATAAAATTTGAAAAGAAAAAAAAAAAAAAGGATCCAATGAACAGCCTGAGAAAATAAATACGGTTTTGAGAAGAGCCTGTTCTTCTGCATTCTTGCCGGGGGAGGCAGATTAGGGATGTCTGTGATAAAACAATAAATGTGGACTAGGATGCAGGAGGGAGTGGGGTGAGGACGGTCACTGGAACGTGCTGTCCCAGAGTCACTGACCCAGACCCCATCAGGTGGCAGGAAGACGAGAGCAGCCTCCTCCCCTCTCCCTGACATGTCCTAGGGTTCTGTCAGAGCAGCGCGAGGTCACTGGTAATAAAACATTAGGGTCACCACGGCTGCACTGGCGTCCATTATGAAATAGAATGGTAGCACGGGAGTTAAAAACAATGACCAGAGGAACCAGAGAAACGTAGAAAAACACAGTGCAATTTTAACTACGTAGGCAAAAAAGTATTTCTGTTCACACTGGTTGTAAGTCTATACAAGTGCAGAATGTTTCTTTCCTGTTGAGCCATAAGACAGCAAATTTGTAGAGGATCCTATTGGGTGGATTAGAAAGAATTCACCCATTTTATATCGGTTGGTCTTTCCTTTAATAGCCTATGGTGGATGGTTATGGAAGCCCATCTTTCCATTGCGAGATGACAGACTCCCAATCAAGCAAACTAGAACTAAATTAGGATTGTATATATAATTGTCTTTATAGCCAGACCCACGTAATTGTGGATATTTTGGCAGCTACACGTCGCCCCAGCCCACTTTCTTTCCTGGCACTGTTTGCTGTACCCTTTTTTAGATCTTATTTGCTATACAGGTCCTTAAATAGGCTACTCAGTTATTCAGAAGAATGCCAAAGAAAACACTGTTACAAGTCTGACAGCCTATCACTTTGATAACAAGCAAATTGAGCACAGAGGCCACAGTTATTCTAGAAAGTCTTGTGTTGTCCATTGTGAGAAGGTTATCTCAGTGTGGGTATTTAATGTCCCCAGGAAATGATGTGAATCTACCGCTCCTTCTCTTTGGGCGTCAGGGAGATGTCACAGGTTTTACTCTCTGCCCTAACATGTAGCCACTTCCTTACCCTTGCTCCTCTGAAACACAAAGAAAGCAGAAGGACTTCGAGGTGGGCACTTCGGTGTCTTCACGCTTTACCATTTAGAGGACAGGGCTGCTGGCAGTATGGACAGCTAGCATTCGGTAGAAATATTTAACCAGGAAAGCACGCCTCCTCTCTACCTCACATGTTTCCCCAGAGTTTCTGACACAAGCCCAGGGCAGGATGCCTTCTCACTTCTCCCAGTGGATAATCACCACCACAGAGCGCTGCTCTTACGGAGGGGGACACCGTATCTCTCTTGCTGTGTTGGGAAGAAGCATGTGAGGACCACTGTATACTCACCATTTTGGCAGTTTTAGTTGGTGAAGGAGGACCTTAAAAAAAATGAGCCAAATTTTAAAAACAGAGGAAGCATTTCCAGATCACAAATACTGCTCATGTTTATGATAAAACTAGCTTCGACTTTTAGTAGGCTAGTAAATTCTATGGCCAACACCCGCTGTGTGCCAGGCATTGTACATATATTATCTCACTTCATTTTTGCGACAGTCCTAAGGCATAAGCATTACTACCACTTTATAGATCAGGTCAACGAAGACTCAAATAGATTACATCACTTTCTCATACCATAGAACAGGTAGCAAGGCAGGAAAATGGCATTACGCCTGTGTGACACCAAACTCTGGTCTCTTTGTTAAAGGTGTTGGAATCCTGGATAACTCTCCAGCACTCATAAAGAGATCCTCCCCTTACTCTGAGCACATTCTACCATACCACCCAGAGAAGAAACAAAAATAGTTCAAAGAAATGAGAAAAGTGAAAAATACCCCAATGAAGTTAAACTGCTCATTTGCCTCAAAAATGAAAACTAAAAGCCAGAGAGAGAAGCGTGAAGGGCTAAATTTTATTCTTTAAAATACTAGTCATTCATAGGTAGGGATTTAAGAAAGCCCATCAAAATGCAACTTTATGATTAGTCCTTGGACCTGGATTTATGTCTGTGAGCAGCTCAAGTCAGCTGATGACCCTGGAAAATAAAAATTGTATTTCTCTCACACGAGGACCGTGGGGTTTAATTAACATTTATGGACAGAGACTAAAGCTTAAGAGAAAAGCTTCGTGAGCACAAACTACCATGACTGGTTTACAGAGCGAATGCACACCATCTAACATTTTGCTTATTCACAGAGACGCTAGCTCTTTCAAGACATCCTCAGCACATCACAGAGGCCCAGATGAAGAACCACCGGTGGAAAGCGTCAATTTCTATTACTGCCATCAACAGAGAAAATGAAATTAAGAGGATATATTTCATGTGAAGAAGCACAATACTGTGACTCTCTCTAATCACTAAAGCCATAAATCAGATTTTAAAAAGAATATAGAGGGAAGAAAATCCATAATGGACATGAATGAAACCACTAATAACTAAAAAAAAACTGCTGCAAAAGATACTGCTTATGGAAGCAGTCAGAACCCTAAGGAAAAGGCACACTAATTACCAGCTAAGTCTGCTGGGGAAAAAGAGATTCTGCCCTGGAAGGAAGGACGATTAACAGATAAAAATGCATGAACAATGAAGATTTTTCCTTGTGCTTTTACTCACCTCCTCTTAAGATAAGCAATGGTACATCTGCACCTATTGGAAATTGCTTTAGCACCTCTACCACTTGGAGATGTGTTAAATTCTGCACATTTTGATGGTAAATTTCCTTAATTATATCCCCCTTCTGGAGGCCTTGACACCACTGACTATCCAATATCATTTTGACCTTCTGTCCTGTTGGGCTGTCAGCAATTGCAAACCCAAAGCCTTTAGGGCCCTTAATCAGAGGGATAGTCACTAGTTCGGGCTGGGAGCTGCCCGATGATGCCAGGGATGCTCGCTGCTCGCTTGGATCCGATGGCCCATTGAGACGGTCACCGATCAAGGTGGGTCCTGGCTTTCCATTCTGGTCCAGGACCACTGCTCCTGACTTAAAATCCTGAGTATTCATGCAAGTCTCTCCCTTGGTTAATGACTGTCCATTGATGACAGGAGTAGCAGCAACAATGTCCACAACAGGATCTTCATTGTCATCAGGAAGTGGATAACCACGGCATAGGGTGAGGTTGACATACTGATTGACAGGTACCAATTGAAACATCTGGACAACATCTGCATGGGTGTGACCAAGGACACAGCTGCCATTGATGTCTACAATAACATCACCTGTTAAGACATAATCATATTAAAAATATTAAAGCCACCAAGTAAGTTAATGTTTTGTTGGGGTGGGGTGGGACAAAAATAAATTTATCATTTAACTTTGAATTCTGGAAACCTCTTACTATTCATCAACTGCTGAAAAGATAGATTTTGAACACAGACACGTCATTCTCCCTTCTGTGGTTCTTCTCTAAAAAGAATATAAATGTATGAAACCTTAATTATCCTTGCAGCAAAGAGTGATGACCTCAAGCTCAAGGGAATCATTTGAAAAAAAAAACTGTGAATTCATACTGTCATTGTTAGTATATCCTCTGAGTCATACCTAGGCGGCCACACAAAGCCAGGTTCGTGGCAGCAGGTATTCAGTACATAGAAGAGGAGCAAATAACTCCATCAGCTACTTGTACAAATAGGTGATCTTTCAATACCACCTTCTATTTCTTGATTTTAAGAGGCCAGTAATTACAGGGTACTTAAAAATTCATTCTAGTTTGAAGAATGTAAGGCTGAAGATTAGAATAATGTGACGTTGTTCCTTTGACATCTTTCTTAATCGTAGAGATTTTCAATTTATTGTAATTTCAGATTTCAAAAGGAGAAACAAGCAACAAGAGAATCCAACACAAGCAAAGAATGTATTAAGACTGAAAAGTCAACTAAATGAATTCTTGTAGAAGTTGGTTTTGCTTTCCTGATTTTACATTATTACGACCACTTTGTGGCAGAATCATTATTATTTGACATTCATCAGTGGTGAATTTTTTTAATGCAGCCTTAACTTTAAAAACCTGACCTCTAATGTCTCATCTGTTTGCTGCTTTTATTTGAATATGATTATTTAAAAGGTTATTGCCAAATAAAGGTGCTTTAATTTGTTCTGATTGCATGTGGGCCTGAAAAAAATCAACATAAATGGTATTTAAAAACAAACACTAAAGTGTGCAGAAATGCGTTTCATAATCTAAGATGACACAGAAATCAGACTAATAAGTAACAAAGTCTAGACTTTCCCTCCCCTAGTAAAAGTTAATTCTCATGGAAGTATTGTATTGCTATGCAAATCAGACATCCGTTTTAGACAAATCTGCATCTATATTATGAAACCCTGACAGCACATTCAACAGCTACCGAATGTGTTTTGTGGACAAAATGTTAAAAAAAAAAAAAAAAGTCGAAACTGAGAGCTTAAAAATTTTTACTAGTAATTTTACTCTCTAGAGTTTGTTAATCTTACAAAGTCATAAAGAGCGCAAATAATTTTCCTTATAAATATAACTTTTGATTATTTTAACTTTTCTTGTTTTAAGTCTTAAGTCTCTTGTTTTAAGCTTCGTGTTTTAAGTCTTGTTTTAAGTCTTAAGTGGGAAAGCATAATATGAGAGATGCCATATCCTAAATGAAAATAAGTTGATATGCGCCATCAAAAATACCATGGCAGCTGAATCGTCCAAATGGGAGGACACATTTGCATTAGCAAACGGTCTAAGAAGCGACCTTTAGTGGCATAGTAACATCCTCCTAGGAAAAAGTGCTCAAGCCTCCCCCATAACTGTAGCCGTTCTTGAACTTCCGTTAACCCCCTCAGCCCTAAAAACTGTCAGCCATATAAAAATACCTAACAATTACCAAGACTTAGGGAAAACTATAAAAAGGACAGATTTATATGGCTCTCTAAAAATGGTAATTTCATGTTTATAATTCTTAACAAAGGAGTTTAATTTTACTAACAACCACAGTAAGACTGAGGAAGCAAAAACCAAACCAAACCAAATCAAACAAAACAAAACTGGGGAAAAAAACTGGGGGACATCATTCGTTCGCTATCACCATAAACATTGCAATGGGTCATTTTTCAAGAAAGATTATAGGTACATGTTAGATTGCTCCCAAAGTACCCTACATCATCGAAGAAAAACTACCAAACAGTTCTCTGAGATGATTAATCAATCTTTATCTTAGCACACTCGAGGAGTTATCTCGAGCTGATACAAATTACTCAAAAAAATCAATACATTTAATATGCTTTCTCTAGCCGTACTCATAAAAAATGGCCCTCCTCAAAACTACTATGCATTGAATTTAGAGGATAAACTATTTTAATACAGGAATCTCCCTCCCCGGTAGTGTAATCTAGTTCTCTCTCTCTATATATAAGCGATATGTATATGTATATATAGTTATTATATATGTAAATACATATTTATTATATATCAGTTTTATAAATATATGTAAACTAAACCTTTTCACCGTAGTTCTTTTTTAAATTTAATTAATTAATTAATTTTTTTATTATGTTGTCAGTCATCATCACCATAGTTCTTATTACAGCATCACTGCTCTTCAAATCTTTCTGAGAAATTCATTACCTGGTGCAATTTTCCCATCCTGAGCTGCAGGACCATCTTTCAGCACATTTTTTACTTGTAAAAACTCATCAGGCCTATCTCCACCAATAATGGTAAAACCAAATCCCATTGTGCTTTTCTTCAATGACGCTCGAATAAGAATGCCCTTCAGCTGGGAGGGATCTCGAGTAAAATGGGATTTTTCCATATCTGTACCAAAATGAGAAATGCGTTTGAGAACAAAAATAAAAACAATGAACATGGCCCTCAAAGTCAACCTTTAAGAGAGTCTATATGACTTAAATATAACAAACCATAAAGGGAAGCACATTAGCGAGAATCTAATGTTATGAAACAGAATTTAAATTCATAAACTATTAAAAAAAACTTAGCCAATGATGCAGGTGTCTCTTATAGGCCTCCTCTATGTTATTTGAAAGGTAAAAGCACCTACTTTATCACCCCCTCGTTACTTTGTTCGTACTTTTTCTCAACCCAAAGAGTCCTTCATATGAAGTCAAAATGATGCACCCGCGGGACCACCTTTATTATTAAATTCCTGAAGGTCTTGGACACCATTCAGCTGTACATTTCATTTAAATAAGCATCTACTGAGCTCTCCTGAGAAAACACTATTCTGGGAGGATGAAGGCAACTGTCACACGCTTATGGAAAAGAATATACTGAGATATACTGAGAACTTTTTAAAACTCACAACTCAGGCTTTCCGCAGCCTTCAGTTTGTATCTGATGAAGGCATGAATTCCTGAACTATCAGTAAATAGCTTCACGTTTCTTTCCCTTTTACTCGTGTTCAGTGAATACTTTGGGAAGAAAGCAAACACAGCTCCACTGAAAAGCCTGTTTTTAGAGGTTTCCTCAGATGATCCTAAAACTGAAAGTGATCCATATTTGCAAATAATGAATTTTTACAACTCCTTCTCTTTCCTCTCCTCTCCTCTCTGGCTGCATTAGGGCACTTTTGAGAACCGTGAAAAGATCTAATTGTGCGATTAATAACGTACAAAGCATTGTTTAAATTAACTTTTAAAAAGATGGTCTAACATTTGCTGCCAAATATTTAATAGTTTTATTGAGATATTATCACATATGATAACTGAGCCACTTAAAGTGTACAAGTCAATGTTGTGCAACCATCACTTAATTTTAGGAACCCCCTGCCCCGAAATCCCCACGCCCGTTAGCCACTCCCCATTTCTCCCTCACCTGCACTCACACACCCTAGTGTTAGGCAATCACTAAGCTACTTTTTGTCTACAGCTCTGCCCAATCTGGATATTTCATATAAATGGAGTCACTGAATATGTGGTCTTTTGAATGATTTCTTTCACTGAGCATCATGTTTTTGAGGTTCATCTGTGTTTTAGCATGTGTGAGTACTTTATTTCTTTTAATGCCAAGTAATATTCCACTGTAGGAACATACGCATTTTACTTATCCATTTTTCAGTTAACGGACAGCTGGGTTGTTTCCACTTTTTGGTTGTTACGAGTGATGCTGCTATGACCATTCATGTACAAGGTTTTGTGTGGACATACATTGTCATTCCTCTTCTGTACATACTAGGACTGGAAGGGCAGCAGTTACCAATAAACCTACAGTAACTGTTTAACGTGTCGAAAAACTGCCACACTTTTCCAAAGAGGCTGTACCATTTCACATTTCCACCGGCATCTATGAGGGCTTTGATTTCTCCGTGGTGTGGCCCACGCCGGTTACTGCGTGCTCCCCGGTTCTAGCCGCTCTAGTGGGCATGAGTGGTATCTCGCCATGGTTTTGGCACTCATTTCCCTAGTGACTTCAACCAACACAGGTGACGTGTTTCATACAGAGCTCACCCTCAGCACTAGTATCGAGCCCAGAGTTATCTGCGTATAGCTGCTGCTGGCCCTCATGGCAAAGGGTTCTGAGAGACACACGTTAAAGCCTGTTGCCAGTTAGAAAAGAGTCATCTTTGGGGCTGCCCCATATGGCGGCAGGGACTGAGCAGTGTAAACAGTTCCCTCAAGAGGCAGGGATGACCTGAAGATAGTGACAAAGGTAGACTTGCGGTGGGAGTAGGTCTACTTTATGTGACCTATTCTTCCCAGTTTTGCTGATATCTTATAAATAAAAGCACTTGACACGAAATAAAGAAATAAATAAATAAAGGCAAGAAGGAAGGAAGGAAGGAAGGAAGGAAAGAAGGAAGGAAAGGAAAGGAAAGGAAAGGAAGAAAGGAAGAAAGGAAGAAAGGAAGAAAGGAAGAAAGGAAGAAAGGAAGAAAGAAAGAAAGAAAGAAAGAAAGAAAGAAAGAAAGGAAGGAAGGAGAGAAGAGAAAAGAAAAAGAAAAGAAAATCAGCTATTTCGGGCTTCTCAAAGTGGAGGACTAGATTCCAGACGGTAGTGCGTTGACCAGCGTAGACACTATTTTGGGAGGCCTCTCGGAGCTTGGCCAGCCAGCCTGCTCCTGGTGATTTCTCTGTGTACTGCTGAGCTGAGCTTTTGTTGAGCCTCTGACATTCCAACTAGCCACCAGTCTCTGAACAAATATTACTTAAAAAATTATTTGCCACATTCAAAGCCCGTTCAGTTGTGTAAATTGATTACGACTGCCCACTGGGGTTGCCTACCAGGTTGTGGACAAGACCATCTGCTTAATGACCGTGTACGTAGGCAATTGAGGACAAAATCTGATGAAATGTACCTTTCTCATTTTTAATTGTGATACTTCAAATATTGTGATACTTCTGGTGAGCTATCTCACGCTCTGGTCCTCGTGAATGCTGGAATAAGACTGGCTCCTGAGGGCGGAACTAGAAAATCGGCATATGATGGATGAGATCCAGATGTTCAAAGGGGGAGGGGGAGTTTTGGCTAATACCTAATTTTGCAAAGTATTAATAAAACAGCCCAAGCTAATGAGAAATTGGTCAGAATTAGGTCTTATCAGAATTAAACACAGAAAAGGGAGAATAAGAAAAGCACAAAGAAACTGTCTTTGATTCTAAAATACCTGATTTTAAATCCAAGCTGTGGGATTTAGTTGAGTGATCTTGGAATGTTATTAGAACTTTTAAAGTCTCAGTTTCTCTATCTATAAAATAGGGATAATAGTACCTAATTCATGGGATTGTTACAGGGATTAAACTAGGTCAAGCATCGAAAGCACAGGCAACAGGGCCTGACAAACAGTAAGTGCTCAATAAATGTAGATGAGCACAAACACATACATCCTGGCTCAGAAACTTGAGTACTCCTGTCCTTGTGGCAAGCATCTCCTTAGAATGGATGCATCCAATGACTGTTAACCAGATGCCATGGAGGCATCTGAGTGGGGACCATAATATTAATAACCTTGCAGAGATATTTTGAGTCTTAGATGAGATGATGTGTATGACGCATCCAATCAAGTACCTGACCCAGTATCTCAATAAATGGTAGCCATCATTCTTCAAGAACTAGCATAACTTCTATCACTTCTAGGAAGTTTTTCTTGCCCTCTCCACAGCCAGATTTAATTTCTCTCTCCTTTGTTCCAACTCTCTCCTTTGTTATGTCTGCTATCATACTGTACTAAAATTAGGTGTCTATTTCCCTGCCTAAATTGTGAGCTCCTGAAAGAAAAAGGCTGAGTCATTATTCTCCTTTTAATGCCCAGCTCACAGGAGAGTGCCTGGTTATCCAAATTAATAACACACACACACACATGCTCCCTGCCCTCAAGGGGCTTAGAGTTTAGTGAGGGAGAGAAGATCTCCCTCGATATGTTTCATGAAGACATGGGCATTCAGGAACTATATGTTATAATACGAAGAACTCTGGATTTAAACTCAGTAAAACTAAGTGCAAATTCTGGCTTGACACTCACTATGATTTTGAGCAAAAGGCTTCTCTTTACTAAAGTCTCAGTTTCCTTATTTGCAGGGGGGATTCATGTGTCTCTCCACTTAGTGTCCTCTGTCTACCCTCTTTCATTCAAAGCTATCAAAACCGTTGACTGTACCCCGTCTCTACTTCGTCACCCACCATTCCCTCTCCATTCTACTGCATTTTTACTTCTTTTCCATTTGCTTTTGCAAATGACCTCCACATTGTCAACCTCAGTGTATATTTTTCAATTTCTGCCTTCTGGACTTTTCAGCAACTTGGGACATAAACACTCAACTTCTTTTTGATACTCACTCCTTTTAGTGGCTGCCTCCCCCTAGAACCTCATCTCTTATTACTACCCCACAAATACTCTATGTTCTAGCCATTCCTCTCTGTTCTCTGGGCCCTGGACCACCCTTTCATGCACCTATGGTTTTATACATTCTGTTCCTTCTACCTGGCATGCCTTCTTGCTTATCTAAAATTATCATCCATCTGATTTAACTTTTCCTGACACTTTAAGATCCACTTCTACTGTGTCCTCTGCTTTGAAAGCTCCTCTGTGTCCTTGACTTTCTCCACCAAAGGAGAGGTGAGCACTCCCTCCTTTATGCCACCTATTAATATGTTTCTATTAATACAACATGTACATCTCTACTAATAACAATGAAAGCTAGTATTTATTGGCCACCATTTGCCAGATAGCATTGTAAGCACTTTCCACGTATTAATTTGCATGCTCCAAACCACCTTAAGAGGTAAATACTATTCTTATTCCTATTTCATAGATGAAGAAACAGAAGCACAGAGTTTTGGGAACTCATCCAAGGTTACACATTTGAGATTCACACCTGCTCTACCCTCTGGACATTTAACTGCTCTCCGAGGATGGCACCTAATACCATATATGGTAACCATTAATTTCCTGCATCAGAATGTGAACTCTTGAGGGCAAGACCTTTCTCAGTCCTAATCGTTTTTGAATATCATGTGACTGGCAGAGCACTAGGCATACAGTAGGTGCTCAAAAATATTTGTTAAATAAAAATGCTTGCTGGGGCGCCTGGGTGGCTCAGATGGTTAAGCGTCTGCCTTAGGCTCAGGTCATGATTCCAGGGTCCTGGGATCAAGCCCCACGTCGGGCTCCTGGCTTAGCGGGAGCCTGCTTCTCCCTCTCCCTCTGCCTCCCCCCCTGCTCATGCTCGCTCGCTCTCAGTATCTCTGTGTCTCAAATGAATAAATAAAATCTTTAAAAAAAAAAATGCTTGCTAAATCAAATGCAAAACTTAAGTGACAGGACTATGTTTTTGAAGAGGAGCTATAAGAAACAAGTGCTTCTCTAATGGACAACAGAAGTGAGGAGTCTACTTGATTAGTACAGTATGACCGTATAGACAGAACCCTGGTTATTGGAATAGACAGAAGAGGGGGAAGAGATGGGAAGTGATGAATAGAATGTAAGAAATTCCTGGGCAGCTTTTTCAAAATACACATGGTTAGGTTCATCAAAATGTTAGGACCTATGTATTTTCAAAATATTCCCCAAATGATCCTGAATTTACTGATGCCCTGCCACCCCACTTGAGAATCAATGATACAGGCAAATAATATGGTGGGTATGCCAATCAGTTAATAAAGAACCCTGGATGGTTACAGACATTAGACCTAAGCATTACCTTGGGAGAAACTCATAATGGATTAGAGATCTCAGACTGTCCTGGCCTGAAACACTGAGAAAAAATGCAATCTTTATATTACAACCTCAAGACCATAACAAAGCTATTTAATACCTTTTGCCAACAATTTCACACTTTCCATCTAAGCAGTATGGGAAAATCACAGTATTCTCAAAACGTTTGGATGTTTTATTAAGATTATTCCCTATCTTTAGAGTGACAAAATTAGACATTCTCTGTTGAACCTCAACACCTCAACAATAAAAAGTTCAAACTTATTTTCATTAATTCAGTATATAAATTTCACAAGGCATTCTTAGAAGAAAAGATTGAGGAAAATGTTCTACCTGGTTTTGAAGACCCAGTATCAGCCTGTCCTAACTGCTTTTTCCTTTTGGCTTCCTCCACTGGATTTTCAAACTGGGTTTTCTGGTTAAGGTGACTGTAAAATGTAGAAAAACAGGCATTTCGGTTTAAGATGAAAGAATTACATTATTTTTGAATAGACTGTTATACCATTCCATCCCTGTAGGTTAAGGGGCAAACATATATCTCTAGACTATGGAACTCAGAGAGGCTGAAAGATGGTAGGGGAAGGACTTTTGGCAACTAAAGAAAGGCCCACGGAAGATGCCTAGAAGTGAAAGCTGCTGAAGCATTCACTATTGCTTCTGCATCGAGGTACCCAATGGAGCCAATAATAGTTTTCAAAACCGTAGGAGACGCCCTCACATCTAATGCAATCAGAACAGTTGGTAATGGATCAGTTCATTTTCTAAAAGGCAGTTAATGGTAGGAGAATTTTAATTCAAGTTTCTTTAAAATGAAGCAGCTGTAAAGATGCTTTTGGAAAAATCTGAGTATAGAAGCTTTCTTGAATTTTACTATTATTTTTCCAACTGACTCACCCACATCAGTTAAGCAACAACTAAGAAAGAGATTTGCTTTTACCAATTTGTATTGTAGAGCAACTCTTCCACACTCAACTTTTTTCATAATTATATAATAATTAAAATAATTATGTAATCATAATATAAATTTAACTGGTATTTCTGATTTGGGAGCATTCACAACTGCCTTGGAAAGCACACAAGTCTGTGAGGGAAAGCAGAACAGTATGCAGAGACCAAGGGTGAGCGATTGGCTAACAGTCAATACATGATGGGCAATAGGATATTTCACCAGGGAGCAGAGCACTGGTTGGTCTGGCAAATCAGTCAAAGGGGAAGTTGGCTAAGAATGCAACTACTGAACAAAAGTTATTTAAATAGGTTCTGATACAGAGGCAATGGGAATTACATTCTAGCACTTCCATGGTACAAATCTATTTCAGCCAACTGATAGCATTTTCCAGTAGAATCCATTTTAAGGAGAAGTGACATTAGCAAATACCAAGAATTAAACATCAAATCATGAGAATCTCAGATTATGACTGCCTTTAGATAGGCTGAATATTACAACAATTTGCATACAAATAGTCATACAACTTGGATAATTACTTTGCCATCTGTGAACATTAATGGTGGTGACGGAGGAGGGTAGCAAGGACCCGTCAGGGCAATGAATGCTGGTTTTCTCTATGTCATTTAGGCTTCTAGTGCATTATTATCTCTGCAACAGATGTAGTTATTTAGTTTCAGAGTTCTAAACATGGCAAGTTCCACTTGAAATTCTTTGGGTTGCGATTTCACTAAAACTCAAGTATGCTTCTGCTTCCTAGCAAGGGGAGCTTTTTAACTGTTAAACCCTCTGGGAAAATGGAGATCTTTGGTATTAACTTAGGGACCATTTTAAACATCATTTATTAGGTACTGACATTTTACATATTCTTGAAAGAATAAAACCACCAGAAAGTGACACTTAGAAAAGAATAAACCTGTTTAGAATAAACCCTGGCTTGATTTAACGTCATCAGTTGGAATGACTCATTTTGCCACCTAGGCATTAAAACATAAAAAGTAGTAATTTGTATTTATACTCTTCGTAATGTGTGGGAGAGGAGAGTAGAAGCCTGCAAGTGAGTAATCCCTTTCCTGAAAATTCTTTGACAAAAGAATGTAAGATTTTAGTGCAGGGAGTAATTGCATCTGTCACCTTAAACTACTTAGATTAAAATGCTACCCAAATCACAAAACAAAACATAAAATTTAAAACATTCTCCTTTTCATTTAGTTATTATATTCACAATATTGTTAAGATGTAAGAGATTTTGTTTTCCATATAACTAGCTATGGGAAGTAAGACAGGAGAATCTCACAGATTACTGGAAAAATTAAACAAGGGAAGCAAAGAAGCATGACTAAATATAGGATATATAACTTGGAATGTCATCTGCATTAACATTTTGTGTATAATAGGTGGATTTTAAAAATTCACCTCCACAAACAAAACCCTTATTCTTTCATGACGAATTTGAGATAGTCAAGCAGATGTATATTTTGACTCTGAAACCTAAGCACATCAAGACATTTAATGCAATACAAGAAGACAACATTTCTAAATATGTAAGCATTCTTATAGAAGGCCTGCCATTAAATTTTTGGAACAATTTTATTTTCAAAAATGAATTAATCCATTTCAGAATCTCATGCCCGAAAATAAATACTTGCAAAGAAAAAGTGCCATTGCAGTTGCTGTTACTACTACAAACCTCTGCCAAAAGCAATCATTGTGCCATCTGGTTTGACAAAGTGAGAGAGCCAAAGAGTAGCCATTCAAGTAACAGCTTTGTATCTCCATCAGTAAACTCACTGCAGATTACTATGGTCGGGATTCAAAACCTGACTAATATGGGAATCAAGCCACACTCCATAGCTCAGCTGACTCCATACTAATGTGCATCTTGAGTACAGCCTGCTCTTTCTTAATCTAATAAATTACCCTCCTGTAAAATGAGCTCGTTCTGGGAACAATCACACAAATTCATGTTGCTGCTGCTGTTGTCCCTAATTCAGGCTATTTTACACACACTCCATGACCTGGGAGCAGGTCACTTTAGGATTCGCCCTGAAGTTGCTTCAATATGATATCTTCGCTTAATGAGAACCAGATCATTTAGCCCAAGATTTTATAACAGGCAAACAACTTTCACCTCTTGACCATGTATTCAAATTTACTTGGAATGGACAATAAGAGAATGAGAATCATTATTGCAGAAATGTTCAGCAGTGTCAATGGCAATTAATAGTTTACTGAAGCCAAATTTAAACAGACTAAACAGCTAGGGGGGAAAATCCCACAAAACCTTTCCAGTTGGCCCGCCAATAGTCCTTTGACTGAGAAATGATTGTTTCTTTATTTTAACTAAATATGCTTTAGAAAAAAACAACAGCAGCAATGAAAGAGCTGCTATCTACTTTTCACATGACACTACCAGCAAGACATTAACACAATGAAAATAAAATTAGCAGAGCCTTCCAAAGGAACCGAAGTGTTGACACTGTGAAGTTATATACCTAAGGGTCAAACTGAGTTGTTTTCCTAGGGTTCAAGTTAGATTTTAAGAAATCATTCCAAAACTCTAGCCAGAGGGACTCAAAGAACAATCTACACATCAGAATAAAGACTAGATGTACACTTGAAACAAATGTGACATTGTGTGTCAATGATACTTCGTTAAAAGAAAAAGACCAGAGTTACAACAGGAGTCAGAGATACTTACTATAGGGATAAATACTAGGAAAGGGCATTTGTTTACACCCAAAAATTGATGAAAAATTAATAAGCAACCATAAAACTAGAAGATTCCCATGTTTGCTACTTTTTCAGGTAATGATATTTGGCCTTCACTACCTCAGCAGTAGGTCCAGACTCCTAGTTTCTAGGTACATAGTAGCAACATTTCTGATGCAGTTATTTGCCTGAGGTCAAAATTCTACCTATAGCATTTGGAAAGAAAGCAATCCCTCATCATAACAACGTCACAATTGGATAAATGAAGAAAAGGGAAAGAAAAATCCGAGGACACTGATTTCTCTAACACAGGCAGGTGTTCGGTGCTCCACTCCGACATATACTTATGTTTAAATTTAACCATAACAGCTGTGTAAGAAGCAACTCTCTTCCCCCGAAAGTGTTCCTTGATTAACGCCCTAAAAGACAGTACACTTCTAATCCTGTACTCCAAAACTTTGGATCATTATGGTTCACTGCCCTTAGAGTGCTTTCGAGGCCGGCCTTCATGACCAAATAGCTGTCTGTGGTGTTGGAAGTGACCTTAACATTTCATCTAGTCCATGCCCTCATTTCACAGTTTTCTATATACTATTTTTCTCTTTAGATGCCGTGGTAGTAATGGTAACCACTTCCAGCTATTCATCAGCGTGGTAACTTCCCTCTTGCTCTATTTACTTCAAAGCCAACTTCTGGGGAGCCCAGACCCACTAAAGTAAATGCTCACTGCCCCTACTTCTAATTCCTCTAGTGGAAAAACTTGAAAGCTGGATTGTGGAAACATAAAGTGTTGTATTCGGGTGATTCCCTAAAGCTGTACAGTGAAGGGAAAACGTTTGGGAGAATAGTAACTGAGGTAACAAACTTACTCGACATAGTATGTCCCATACTGAGGGTCCTCTATTTTCTCCCAGCCATAAGGAAGTTCTGGAAAAAAAAAAAAAAAAGGAAATGGAGTAAAAAGCCAGATTCGAAACCAACAGAGAAGAATTCACCACGAGTGAATTTCAGTGTCTTTTATTTCATGACACTCATATTTGGGAGACTGGCAGAAAGCTGAGGACTCGCTTTCAAACAACAAATACGGTTTGAGTTTGTGTGGCTTCTACAATAGCTAGTGAGTGTCTCAGCAAGTAATTAGGAGCCCAGGACAAAAGATGACATTCAACTCAAAAGTGTTTACCTGAATCAGAAGCCATAAAAATGTTAATTATTTAAAAAATCATCTGGTGTAGATCCTTCATTTAAACAGCTTGATATTGCCGGTGCAAGACACACTTAACCCTCCACCTCAGTACAAGCAGCAGCTACTTGTTCCATTTTTCCATGTATAAATAAGACTTGTCAATTATTTCTGTTATTCTGCCCCACTCCTCCCCCTAAAAAAAGTCCAGGCTTGGATTTTTTTCATTTCAGGTAAGCAACTGAGATTTCCTTAAAATCTAAGAAAATACCTACTCTCCCTTGCCTGAACTTGACTTGAGTTTTGGGAGGAAAATGTGGAATAACTACCACAGTGCCTTGTGTAGAATCCATATTTGTGTCTGGTAACAAAGAAATATCTTACATAGGATTATTACATATTACTCATTCCAGGTAACTGACCAATGAAATATACCAAGAAAAACTGAAGGTAGCTGAATTTCTGATAGCTTAAAAAAAAAAAAAAATTCTGGTCTCTCCAATAGAAACTGACCCTGTCAAGAAAGAATCCTCGTTTCCTTCCCACTCTGTTTTCCAAGTTAAGGCTTCAGAAGAATCATTTTATTAGACATGGATTAAGTTGGCAGGAATGTTCTTAGCAGGTGGTTTTAGTGCTAACAATTTATACATAGGAGCCCAGCAAGAAGGAGTTTTTTTTTTTTAAACCCACAGTTATACACTATGATGGTCCATACTTTCATTTTCAATTTCTTTTAAAGTGTTTTCCTCCGAGGATGAAACGCACACACACATGCAATATATGCTAGACAGCAAATAGGCTTAGATTATATCCAAAGATTTATTAATTCTCTCCTACTTAGCCGCAGTTTTGATGCACTGACTTTGTAAGTAAAAATGTCATTGTGATGAAGCTGACAAGCTATACAAACTGTTATGCTCCAATAAAATTATTTCACATTCAGAATAAAAGGAGAGAATAAATGACTAGCCTCTTGATGAAAGCTCTGAATCACCTTCACCCCTTTTTTTCCATCATATTTTTCTGCCTGTGTGTGTGTGTGTGTGTGTATTGATTGACTGGTGGTTTTGAAGCTTGGTGGGTTTTTGTGGTTTTTCCTTTGAAGGACCTGGCTGAAATGTCTAAGGTGGAAAAGACGGGAACAGTTGAAAATGGCTATGGGAAAACAGAATAAAACAGCTGCGAAGAACTGGGACACACTTCAGTTCACTTTGATCCTCCGCAGCTGTGAAGCAAGTAACTGTCAGTTCAGCAGGTATAATATTTTATGATCAGGTAACTGTTATGGGGAGAAGAGTATTTGTTGGATTATATCTGTAAAAAACATGTTCTTTAATAATATTACCAAAGCGTTACCATTAAGGATCCTCCATGAAAGAGATTTTTCTCTGTAATAGAGAGTTTCTTGAAATAGCATGGGAACTGAGTAGTGCTGAGTGAGGATAGATCCTATTACTGCACCACAACTGGATTTATCCTATGTCTTTAGAAGTTTGGAGAGCTACAAGAACTGCAGAAACCATCTGGTATCTAAAAAACCCACTAAAAAGAATGCATTAATACTTAATAAGGATAAAAGATCAACATAAATATATTTCAGCATTCATCTGGAAGTTGCTTCAGCATTTTAATTAGCACATAACAGATAAAGCACATCCCTTTTTTAGGCGAGTAAATAAAATGGTAATTTATCTTCTGGGTTACTTTTAGTTATGGCTTTAATCCTTTACCACTGAGATAGCATTAGCCAGTTTTCTGCAGGGCAGATTAACGAGATAAAGAAGTGGTTATTATTTGCCCATTCAAAATAAAGTTAATAAAAGCAAAACTAAAACACCCAGCAATTTTATACACTATCCAGTGCGTCAATTAATTCACTGGCTTCCTTCCCTTCTTTCCTCTCTCTCTTCCTCTTTTCTTCTTCCTTATGCAAGAATAATTAGAAACACAACACAGTTCTTGAACTCAAAAAGTTCACAGTCTAAGCAGAAAGGCAGAAAAGATAAATTACATAATAAAGATAAACACCAGCTTCTGGGGGGGGTGGTGTGCAGAGGAATGACATCACTTGCCTGGTAAACTAGCAAGAAAGCCTTCTAAAAGAGGCTGATGTTTGAGCAGTCTTAAAGAATGATTTGGAAATGGGGAGAAGGGGGCCATTCCAACAGGTCAAAGAGCGCTGAGGGGTTAAGAATGGGTGGCATTTTCACTAATTACAAATAATTTGATAGGACTGGAGTGAAGGTTGTATGCAAGGTGCTTATCTTATAAGCAAGCACCAAATCACAAGGAGTGCCAGTTAAGGATTGCGATCTTTATTTAGATGACAGTGGAACCGATTATGCTGGACAAAGGCAAAATTAAATTTATATTTGAGAAAGATTATGGGCAGCAGTAACAGAGGATGGAATAGATGGCATGGAGAATAAAGACAGACAAATAAGAAAATGGATAATAGCCTAGACAAGGAGTCACAAAGGCCAGAACTAAGGCAGTGGTAGATGGAACGGAGAGAGAGAATGTTTACAGAAGTCAGAGTAACAGGACTCAGTGATGACCATGAAGCCTGAAGGAGGAAAAGAGAAGAGGAGGCCAAAATGATTCCCAGGTTCCTGGCTCTTCTGGCATGAAACGGGTACGTTATCAAATATTGACTGAATACCTACCATGAGAATAGCTCTGGGAATAGGAAAGCAGTATTAATTTGGATTTAGAGGCATTTAGGGGACAAATAATATGTAAAAAGTGCCTAGTACAGGCCTCAGCACCAGTGGACACTCAAGAGATGGCAAGCACTTAAAAGTCAGAACTCAGAGAACAAAATGAGGAGGATACGGTGAGGAGAAATTTGAGGATGGGAACCAGCTGGGGCCCATCAAACTGGGAGGATGTGACGTCACTGTTGAGGGCAGAAGGGGAGGGTATACAGAAGACTGAGCTCAGTTTGGAAGGTAACACATTTGAGGGGTCTATGGAACATCCTGGCAGAGATATCTCACAATTTCATGGAAACAGAAACCTGGTCTTCAAAAGAGCAATGTGGGAAGATAAGGATTTGAGAGACACTGCGTTTAAAAGCCACAGCAGAGCATGGAGCACTGGGTCTTATAGGCAACAATGAATCATGGATCACTACATCAAAAACTAATGATGTACTGTATGGTGACTAACATGACATAATAAAATTAAATTAAATTTAAAAAATAAATGAATACAAGCCACAGCAGGGGTGCCTGGGTGGCTCAGTCAGTTAAGCATCTGCCTTCAGCTCAGGTCATGATCTCCAGGTCCTGGGATAGAGCCCTGCATCTGGCTTCCTGCTCAGCAAGGAGTCTGCTTCTCCCTCTCCCGCTGCCCCTCTCTCACCCCTGCTCATGTGCTATCTCTCGCTCTCTCAAATAAAAAAATAAAATCTTAAGAAAAAAAAAAAAAAAAGCCACAGCAGTGGACAAGATCACTAGGATAAATTGTGAACAGAAAAAGGTAGAGAACAGAACCTCAGGAGTGTTCACAATTTAAGGAGCAGATGGAGAAAGTAAGAATAGTCAGGGGAAAGGGTGTCAAAGAAGACAGGGGAGGAGAGTGTGGTCAACACTAATACATGCTCTGTAAAGCTATGAGAACCAAAGGGCTGAAAAGAGACCATCAAATCTGGCAAACAGGAGGCTATTCATGACCTTAAGACAAGCACTTTCACTGAAAAGATAGGGGGCAAAAGTCAGCATATTGTAGTAGTGGGAGGGAAAACAGGAGGTGAAGTCCTCAAGAAGAGATGACTTTCTTTTTCTTTTTTTTTCTTTTGAAACTTGGTTGTAAAAAAATTAGTTGAGAACTGGCAGGAGGAGGGTCAAGAGAACATGTATTTATCTACTATTGAGAGAGGAAAGACCTAACACCATATCTTTCTGGGCTAGAAGCCAGAGCATTCTCCCCAAAAGCTGATTCAAAAGGAAAAACCATTTCTGGCAATATCAAGCAGCTGGTTGGTTCTACAGCCAATGAATTTATCTTTGTTTCCTCTTGCCCAAATAATATTTTTCTTATTTAAATATATGAATTGCAATTGTTTTCTCATTGTGGAGCGGTAGTCAGTTGATAATTCTTTTTTATCATTCTCTAAGCTCCACAATACCATCAGCATTTAATACTTTTTAGCCTTTAGTAAAAATGGAATCTTTCATCATAAAAGAGGTGAGCTGGGTATAAAATGGATTCCTGATGTTGTATTTTTAAGATAACTATTTAACCAAAACACTACTTATTTTATTTGAATGAATATAGATATGTACATCAATTAAACCATTAGAGATAGCATCAAGATACAGTTGGGTTCTGAATATCAGAAGACTAGGAAGGAAAAGGGCAAGTTTTAGAAACTAAGGTTTTTCTAGAAGATCTTAAATGTTTAGCAGAATGCAAGCAATAAGCATCTTAAACTACAAAAACTTATATTTAAAATGTCTTTATTATTATCCCTTACTGAGCATCTACTCTGCAAAGCACTGTGGAGATCACCAATGTTAAGTCAGATATAGTGTACTGGGACAGAGCATACCGTGGGGCCATTTCCCCCACTCAGGGAGGAGACCAAGTGCACAGTGGAAGTGGTAACAGTTGGCTGAGCATCAAACAAATAGGCTCAGGGGTCCAAACTGTGGGGTTCCCAGAGTAAGTACAGGGGATGTGAGGAAGGCATACCCAGTTGTGGGGATGGAGAGTAGCCCTTCTATCAAAAAGTTTTGAACATTCTTAGAATACTAACTGCAACTGTGGTTGCTTAGGTTGACCATATAATGTACTGTCCACTTTTGAGAGTAAAAGGGGACACTATTATTAATTATGCTGGGACAAAAGGAATAAGCTGGGTTAGTCCTGGGCCAACCAAGACATACTGTCACCTTTAACGTAAAGAGCATTAAGGGGACACACTCACCCAATTTTTCAAATTTCCATAGAGGGGAAAGAATGGGAGAAACAGTCTAGTTTCTCTGAGCCCCTTTCCTTTCTTCTCCAAGGAAGAATGTCTATCTTATCTGACTGGAGAGTTTTAGAAATGAATTCAGTACGCTTGGCTCAGGGCCTCTTGAGTTCCTTCACTGTTGCCTGCAGAGAGTGCAGTCCAGTCTGATTTGCCATGCCTGCCTTAGGGGAGGAGGACCTAGCTGATCAGAGGCCAGAGACTGAGTGCTGAAGGCTGCTTCCTACAGGGGTAAAATACCAGGAAGCCCACGTAGATGCAGAGCTAGCATTCTAACTCAACCCTCTGCTTCCTGGGTCTTATTTCTCTATTGACTCCCAACAAGTGAACAAAGACAGACTTACTATTTATGGCCTCCGCCCAGAACTTCATAGAGATTAAAAAATATTTTCAAGAAGGAGACTGAAATAATCTGTGGGATAGAGTAGCTTCTTTCCATTTCTTCTTTTCCTTCTCCCCTCCTTCCAAACATTTAAGCCTCTACTGAAGGGATAGGTAGATGAGTGAGACAAAATCATCGCTCCTACAGAGTGTATGTATCTAGTTACACTGCAATGTTAACACATGCTCCAGTAGAAATATGTCATATGGTACTGTTGAGCACAGAGAAGAGAACATCTAATTCTGACCTGCAGAGAATGACAGAGTGGGTGACAAAGAAATTAGACTCTAGAACTGAGCTTAGGAAGATGAGTAGGTCTGAGCCAGGTGGACACAGGGAGCGAGTGAGGCTTGTTCCTGGCCGAAGAGATGGGCACGTGGCAGAGGCAAAGACAAAAATGATGTCATATTTGTGACATGAAAATACTTGGGGAAAAAAAAAGAAAATACTTTGAAAAAGAAATACAGAATATGGTTCAATTGTAAACTAGACTTTATTCTGTGACTGTAGGGAGCCATTATAGGTATCTGAGCAAGGGAGAGGTATAAGGCAGTTATATTCTAGAAAGATTCATAGCCAATGTGGCCAAAGGTTTTGGATCATGTAGCCTTCTCAGCAAAACATTTAACATGTACTTCCAAGATGTATATGGTTATTCATAAATATCTGTCCCATACTCCTACTACTATGTACATAATAAAACATATACGAAACAGGAAAAAAAAGGAGATAAAGACGAAATGAACAATTATCAATTGTTAAAATTAACAATTTTACCTCAGTGTGGTTTTAAAAAGCTCACATGAGGTATATGAAGCATCAGCTCTCTGCTGTTTACTTACTGTTCGTTTGGGCTTGCATATTTGTATTATCTTCAACAGGCAGTATCTTTGCAGAAATCTTTTTAAGCCACATTTCAGTTGTGTGTGAATTAAAAACGAAATAACAAAGTCTATATATCCCCTTAACTGGGCACAAGTGAACTGTAAAACTTTACAGTGTCCTTGACAAAAGTAATGAAGCTACGTCCACTTTTCCCTCAAGACACTCTGGGTGCTGCACGTGATCATCTGACATACAGAATGAGAAAGAACGCGTTGTCAATCTGTATGTAAAATAGTAGAGAAACTTGTTTTTTTTTTCCCAGTAGGAACATTACGGAAAATAAGTTCTAACATTTTCTTCCTGTACATCAATAGATAATTTGAGCACCATCATTTTGGAGACCACCAGCATAAAGAACATATTGAAGGAGGAGAAATGACTGCAGGACAAGAGGACCAAGAATGATTTAAGTTTGCGGTGACTGGAGGGATGGAGGAAGATTTAAAAGAAAAAAGATCTTAAAGATATAAAAGCATATGGATAGACAGCTACGTGAAAAAGCCAAAATGGCAAAATGTTCATTGTAATATCTCAGTGGTGGGCAAATTACTATAAAATTCTCTCAATTTTTCTATATATTAGAAAATTTTCATACTAATATATTGGCAGACTATGGAGAAAAAAAGAAAAAGCAACGGGGATTGGGAACTGTATAGGGAACAGAGCAAGAGGAGAGGAAGAAGAAGCAAATCTGCCTCCGATCATCTGGCCCAGAGGACTATAAGCATGGCACGTATGCCAGAAAGAGGGATGGGTAGGGGGTGACTTTAGAAGAAAGATGTCAGTTTAGTTTTAAATATGTGTATTAGAAGTGCTACTAGGGCAATTTTTTTTTAAAGTCTCTACGTGTTTTTGGTTTATGGAGATAAAGTTAATACAAATTATGTTTTAAAATTTAAAAAAATAAAAATTAAAAAATTTAAAAAATCTCAAATGCAATAGGAAACACAGAAACAGAATTCAAAACAGGACAATACTAGAGATTCAATAATGGGCCAGCTATAGTAAATTAATAATTAGAGCTCTGACAATAAATTCATTCTATAAGGGAAAACAGGAAAAGGCAGAGAATTGAACTGGAATGATCAGTGTGCAGGAAAAGGCATGAAGACCAGCAAGACAGACGTGCCTGCGAAGGCTAACACCACATTCACAGGCTTAAAACAGTCAAATTTTCTGGTATTACATATTCTAGTTTACCTTGACTGTAGCTGATTTCACCATACGGAACTTACTGATGAAAGCCTTATAGGCAAGCACGGCATGTTATTAACATCCGACAAAATACAAGAGATCTTAAGTGCTCGTTCAGTTATAAAAGAAAAAATGAGTGTGGGCAATGCATGTGCCTTCCTAACCGCCGCCCCAAACAAGGTGGAGAATATATTCATCATTCCAGAGAGTTATTTCAATTCACCCACTTCCCCATTTTCCGCCTCATTTTCCAACTTCTATCAGCATAGATGAGTCTCCCTGTTCTCGGACTTTAATTAATGGCTAAGTGAGTACCCATTCTTTTGTGTCTGGCTTCTTCTATTCAGCAAGTTTCTGAGATTGTTGAGGATTATCAACAGTTTTTTTCTTTTTACTGATGAGTACTATTTCACTGCATGAATATACCAAAAATTGTTTATCCATTCTTCTGTGGATGGGTATTTGGAATGGCTCCAGGTCTGAGTTATGAATACAGCTGTTGTATCATTCAGGTGGAGTCTTTTTGGGAACACGTGTTTTCATTTCTCCTGAGACAAGGCCTCATGGGCAACTGCCAAAAGCTCTCCAAAATGTTCACCACCACATCACCACCAACCAGTAAAAGTTGCAGCCGCTCTACAATCTCCCCAGTCTTTGGTGCTCTCAGTGTATTTGACTCCAGCCCTTCCAGGGAACGGGAATGCGTCTCACTGTAGTGATGGCTAATGAAGATGAGCACCTTTTCATGTCCTTCCTGTCTAGTCCTCTGTCTTCTTTGGTGAAGTGTCCAAGTTCTTTGGCCATTTTGAAAAACAACTTTAGGGGCGCCTGGGTGGCTCAGTTGGTTAAGCAACTGCCTTCGGCTCAGGTCATGATCCTGGAGTCCCGGGATCGAGTCCCGCATCGGGCTCCTTGCTCAGCGAGGAGTCTGCTTCTCCCTCTGACCCTCCCCCGCTCATGCTCTCTCTCTCTCTCATTCTCTCTCTCAAATAAATAAAATCTTTAAAAAAAAAAAAAAAACTTTATTGAGGTATACTTTGCATATCATAAAATTAATCTGTTTTAAGTGTTCAAGGAGTTTTAATAATTTACTGGGTTGTGCAACCATCACCACAATCCCAATTTGGGAACATTTCTATCGCTCCAATAAGATCCCTCATGTGATTTAATCTCTATTCCCATCCTCACCACTGGGCAACCACCACTGATTTGCCCTTCTGTCTCTATAGATTTGCCTATTCCAGACATTTCATATAAGTGGAATCCTGTAGTAGCTGGTCTTTAGTTCTGTCACTTAGCACAACACACTGAGATTTGCTCATGTTGTAGTATGTAAACTATTTCATTCCTTTTTATCGCTGACTAGTATTGCACTGGATGATTACACATTTTATTTATCCATTCATTAGTTGGTCGACATTTGAGTTGTTTCCACTTTGGGGCTATTTTGAATAGTGATTCTATGAATATTTATAGGCACGTCTTTGTGTGGACATATGTTTTCATTCCTCCTGGGTAGATGACTAGGGAGTGGAAATGTTAGGTGATAGGGTAAATTTGTATTTAACCTTTTAAGAAACTGCCAAACTGTTTTCCAAAGCAGCTGTACCATCTTATATTCTGCCCAGCACTGTACCAGGGTTACCATTTCTTCCCATCCTCACCAACATTTGTTATTATCTGTCTTTTCTGATTATAGTCATTCTCGTAGATATAAAGTGGTGTCTCTCTGTGGTTTTAATTCACATTTCCTCAATGACTAATGATATTAAGTATCTTTTCTAGTGGTTATTGGGTATTTGTAGATCTTCTTTGGTGAAATGTCTATTTAAATATTTTGCCCATTTAAAAATTTGGTTGTTTGTCTTCTTATTAATGAGTTATAACCATTCTTTATAGATTCAGGATATAATTCCTTTGTCAGATACATATCACATAGCCTACGACTTTGTCTATTCATTTTCTTAATGGTGTCTTTTGATGAATAAAAATTTAAAATTTTTATTAAGTCCAATTTATCAAGTTTTTCTTTCATGGTTCATACTTTCTGTGGCCTGTCTAAGAAATCTTTGCTAATCCTGAAATTATGAAGATATTCTCCTAAATTTTCCTCTAAAAGCTTTAGCGTTCTAGCTTTTATGGTTAGGTATTTGATCCACCTGAAATTAATTTCTGTGTATGGAGTGAGGTATAGTTGAAGTTCATTTTTCCTTACAAATATCCACCCAGTTTTTCCAGCACCATTTGTTAAAGATCCTCCTCCTCTCATTGAATTGATTTGGCACCTGGGCTGTAGATTAAGTGATTACATATGTGTGCATCTATTTCTGGATTCTCTATATTCTGTTCCAGTGATCTACTTGTCTATCCTTATGTCAATGCCACACGGTCTTGGTTACTGAGCTTTATAGTAACTCTTCAAATCTGGTGGCCTACCTCCTTTACCTCTGTCCTTTTAAAAGACTATCTGGCTAACTGGAGCTATATATATTTTAGAATTGGCTCATCAATTTCTTCAAGACAGACTTAGAGGATTTTGATTGGGATTGTGCTAAATCTAGATATCACTTTAAGGAAAATGAACATCATTAACGACATTGTGTCATTCAATCTGTGAACACAGTGTATCTCCTCAATTATTTCAAGTCTTCATTAATTTCTTTCAGGGATATTTTCTAGTTTTCAGTGTGTCTTGTGCATCTTTCAGTAGATCTGTGCATCTTTCAGTGGATTTGCTCCAAGGCATCTAATTTTTTTTATATCATTGCAAACAATTTCAAAATAATTCCATTTTCCAATTGGTTGTTCCTAGAAAAATTCTTAATATTGCAATCATGCTGAACAAAATATATAAATTGTTTAATTTTTTTTAATAGATTCAATAGTTCAATCTATAGGAGGACTATCTGAAACTCATTCACAGCCATTCATTTTTAACCAAGGTAAATAATTTCTGATACGGTGTTACAAAATGAATGCAAATTTTATTCATCTTCACTCTATATTCAAGAAGGCATAGCAAACAATTTTGGTTGGGGTAAAGTCTATATTTATGTGCAAGACTATACTATTAAGAACTATATAATACATAAGATAAACAAGCATTATTACCTAAGAATTCTTAGAGAAATTTTTCTACTAGGCAGTAAAAATTGTGTGTGGGTGGGGTGGGGGGTGGGATATATTAGAGACTTTCACTCAGTTTCTACTGATGCTCTAAATGAAAGAATAGCCATAAATACTAACACATCTATTCTAGTGATACTAAATTAAATATATTTTTGAAGGTTCAATAGCCATGATGAGGCTACCCTGTGGTTAAGAATGTATCTAATTTATTAAAATATTTATTTAGAAATTGAAAACTTTTTCTTTAAAACAAACGTGAAAAAAGGGCAATTTATTTTTATTAAGACTCTTAACAAGGATTTCATTGTATAATTCTCAAAAAGAGAGAAATAAAGTCTCTCATAAAATTAGATTCAATGACACAATTGTGAGAGTCAGTTGAATATGATATCCACCCACTGCTTATGTGCTTATGCACATTATGGTTTGTTTAGGGTTTTGGAAAACTCACTATCCAAGCAAGAAAAACAAGAAGGATTAAGTGAATAAGTAACAGTATAAAAGATTTCTGAATCTCTACCTCCGTCTTCACAGTCTTCAGGGGCTTTGGCTTTCTTACAAAGACGAGGATCCAACCAGGTGGTTGTCTTGGTATTGTGGCTGCAGAATAAAGATTTCAATTAGAAGCAGTAAAATAAAGAGGGAGGAAAGTATTTCAAAAGCAAAGATTAAAAGTGACTGAAAGGTATATGATGTCTGCACATTTATCTCCTACAGGCTCTGTTTGCACACCTCTGATTCAATAATCCTATTGTTTTCAATCTGCTCCTTCAAAACTGCCATACAGGGAAGGTAATCCTAGAGGCACTAATCTGAGAAAGAAGACACTAAAAGAAGGGGCAAAATGCCAAGTACAGAATAACAGACACTGACTTAAGCAGTCAAAAATATTCCAAAGGGTGGGCACATAGCCCCACACTGTGCATTATCCAGTTGAAAAAGCTGCCTTGAAAACCTTGTTTGGTGCTGGCTGAATTCCTTCCTCCCTCCCTTCAAAAAACACTCTATTTCTTGAGTACCTGTGATGCATGGCACTGTGCTGACGGTGGGCAATAAAGTGTTAAAACAGACAGATTCCCCCGCCCTCAAAAGGGTTCTTTAAAATGAAGGAGTTTCATAAAATAAAAAGTCTGCAAGTATCTATTTCTGCAGCATGAAAGTAAAAGTGATGGGTACAGTTAAAGTCTACTGTACAAACTATGGATCATATACTGAATAGAAAAAAGAAGGCAGAACCAAAACCCCCCCCCCCCCCCCCCCACACACTCCTTTTTATGAAGCAGACCACAGAGGCTTCAAGGAGCAGTGTCACCATGCAGTAGATACCAATGCTAAAACAAAGCCATCACACTGCGGAGTAGACACTGGTATAGTATAAACATCTGAAATATGACGATATTAAAGAAAGAAAACACCATGGAGGAAAATATACCCAAGACAACAAAATGCAAATTAAAGTTATTATCAAAGTAGAGTGAGAATAACAACGTGAATAAAAAATATCATTCATTGGTGTTTTTATCATGAGATAAACTCCCTATCCTTTATATTAATTATTCTTAGGAAATTAAGCCAATGGTTTCAGGGAATTAATCATACCTTCTATGCCTTTTCTAACTCCTGAGCTACTTAGGGCCATTGCAACCCCTTCTTACACATTGCCAGGTATAATACTAGCTGGTAGACTGTGGTAGAAACACTTCTGTATGCTGAATAATGGATAATCTGAACAGGAGAAACTGGGATTGTTTCTAGATAGTCTCTGTTATCCATTCTGTCAAAGTGCTAATTTCTCCACACTCAAGCCAGTTAAATAGATTTTAGCAACATGAAAAGGATCAGGACTGCAAAGAGGCTTAGCAGCATGCAGATTGTTAGAAAAAAAAAAAAAATCATGTATGTATCTTGCTAAACCAAATTCAAAATTGCTACTTGAGAAAAGCTTAACTTTGGTTCCAATGCTCCAAAATTTTTATTGCTAAATTAGCAGAGGTAGGCAATCTACTAGGATTTTACCCAATATTTCCCAAGGTAAAGAAATGTCCATAGCGGCTATACCCAAAACATAATAGCTAAAGGCTACAGACCTATTTTCTTACAGACGCGTGATTTAACAGCAGTAGTAACGCAGATCAAATACATTAGCTAGAGCAGCAAATACTATTCAGCTATATTGTGGTTACGAACCCCTTATCAGATATGGGTTTGCAAATATTTGCTCCTATTCTCCCAGTTGTTTTTCCACTCGTTGAGTGCTTCCCTTTGCTGCACAGTTTTTAAGTCTGATGAAGTCCTGTTTGTCTATTTTTGTTTTTGTTGCCTGTAGTTTCTGTATCCAAGAAGTCCTTGCCAAATTCAATGCCATGAAATTGTGTCCCTGTGTTTTCTTTTAGGAGTTTTATGGTTTCAGGTCTTATATCTAGGTCTTTAATGCATTTTAATAACGTTCAACTCTAGGGCGCCTGGGTGGCTCAGATGGTTAAGCGTCTGCCTTTGGCTCAGGTCATGATCCCAGGGTCCTGGGATTGAGTCCCACATCGGGCTCCCGGCTCAGCAGGGAGCCTGCTTCTCCCTCTGACCCTCTCCCCTCTCATGCTGTTTCTCTCTCGCTCGCTCTCTAAAAAATAAATAAAATCTTAAAAAAAAAAAAAAAAGTTCAACTCTAAAGGCATTTCTTTTATAAATTCTCTCCTCTCTCTATAATTTACTAACTTATCCCCATTTACAGGATAAAGTACTGTCAGGTTCAATGTCTCATATTCTGCTTCTGAAGATACTCTAGCCACTTCTGATGACTCCACATCTTACTTGGGGATTTAGTGCTAAAATCGGAATGAAAGCCAAAAGTCTAAATTACCCTTGAACAACCCCTCAAATTGTCCAGAGAGAAGAGTATACCTAATTTTGTCTGTTTTGCATAATCCTTGTCATTAATGTTTACGTACATGTATAATATAATCAATACTGTACCATGTATGGTAAAAAGAATACAATTAACACAAAATCTATGTCTTTTAAAAACTGTAATTCCACTTGGTAAAGCAAGATGCTCACTCTATGGGAATGATGTGGAACTTGGGACCAAATGAGGAAACAGATTCAAGTCTTCCCCCCCCCAACTCATTTTTAAGTGTATGTTCCTTGACTATAGTGTCCAGCTCTCAATATTTTAATTGTTATTTACCTGCTGTATTCTGTAACTTCACTACATTCATATTCTGCCTCTGTGCAAATTATTTTAAAGATGAGAATTATAGTTGCATAAGAATATAAAAATGCTTCATAATGAAACTTCCAAAAAATTATTGTCATATTATTATTCTCTGGTGCAAACCATATAAAATTTTAGGTTGATCAAATACATGTGGTATTCCATATCTCTATAAATATATTTATATTTACATTAATAGTGCTTTCTCATAAATTAGGGTTTGTCAATTTATATTGTACCAATGAGTCTGAGGATCAGTGATATTTCCCTCCTATATTATTCAACTACATTGCCTGAATACATCTAGAACTGAAAATATTCAGCTCAGATAATACATATGCCCTCCCTCCACAGGATGGTAATTCTTGAAATGCTCAGTAAGTTGGACAATCTATCAAAAGTTTAAAAAAACATCAAGGCAAAATACCCTCCATGCCTACATTTTTCATGATTAGTGATAAAACTGTTTTTAATCCTCCTGTTTTTATAAAACCAGAAGTCCTTTATCCAAGTCAAATAAAAATGAAGTATCATCCAGGGAAATCATCAGATTAAAGAATCAACTGTTACTTGTATGAAACATTTTTTTAAAGAAAGACAAAAGAAACGGAAGCCTCGTGAATGAGGATAAAGCAATGGTAAGCCAAGCCTCACAGTGACAGGGTGTGTTAGGAGAGATACAGACATTTGCTTACTCAATGAAGTAGACCATCCCTGTGTCGGTGTAGGCCATCTCCCAGTTTTTGGGCAGTGGTTCCAGATTCTCATCTCTCATCATATAATTTCTGAAGTCCATGGAGCTATTAGTTTGGTTATAACTCGGGACAGTCTTCATCCAGTCAGACGACTCAGAACGCCTCTCTCCGTTTTCTGCCATTGAACACAGAACAGCGTGCGAAGCAGGTAAAGTTACACTCCCTTCAAACAGCTCTCTTCATTTCCAACAAAATGCCAAACACTTATTGCAAATTTCTGTGTGTGTTATGTCCATGTTCTGCTATCATTTTTTAAAAACATTTTATTTATTTATTTGAGAGACAGAGAATGAGAGAGAGAGAGAGAGCACATGAGAGGGGGGAGGGTCAGAGGGAGAAGCAGCCTCCCCGCTGAGCAGGGAGCCCGATGCGGGAATCGATCGCATGACTCCAGGATCATGACCTGAGCCAAAGGCAGTCGCTTAACCAACTGAGCCACCCAGGCGCCCTGTTCTGCTATCATTTTTGAGGTAACAAATAGACATACTGCATTTTTTTCATCTGCTAAGGGACATTAACCCAGTACAGCACTTCTGATGCCAGTCTGGGAAAAAAGCGACAAGCAACACTGGGATGAATTGGGAATATTGTGAATATGTGTCAGTTAGTGTATGACTGACAGCAAAGTCTGCAGGGCCACTTACACGGTCCTTTCATGGGCCAGGCTCTACTTGAAGCACTTTACATATGTGAACTCATGATCCTCACAGCAGCCCTGTGATGATTTATTATTACTCTTATGTTTTTTAGATTATGGATGAAGAAACTAAGGCACAGTGAGGTCAATTTAGTCAAGGTCACACAGCTGATAACACACAGTCAGGATTCAAATCTAGGTAGTCCACGCTCTGAACTGCTCTACCAACCTGTCTCACATATATTTAACACAGGCTTTTAACATAATACTAGTTTTTTAAAATTACGCTCAATAGACTTTCTGTTGTTAAGTCTAACTCTCTGTTGGTGATATCACAATCCTTTGAGAGTCCCAGAGTCCATGAGGTAGGTAAGAATACTAAAATTTGGTTACCATCTAGGGAATTCACAATTCATGCACTTCGAACTTACGACAACTCCAAACTGCGGGCAATGCCTCGGAATCAGAGAATCTTAGAAGACGCCTTAGATATCATTACATATAGTACTTCCACTCTCACTGTCCTTTATCCAACCTAGTTCTAGAATCCATTAATACAGCTACTTACTACCCTTCACCATTCCTCACCCCCCATCTGTGCCCTCGCCATGTCCTCATTGTCCTACTCAGGCAACTTAAGTTCCATGATCAGCCATGATCGTCGCTCCCTTGCAAACACTACTGGATCTTCTGCCTCAACCTTACTTCAGCATACGTGCCCGGCTGAGGCATAACTCTGCTTACATCTCTCCACCTACTCTACGCAGGCACATGTAGCTGATAACTAACCTCAAGAGGGCATTTAATGGTGTATGATAATCACAGGAAATTCCTTTAGTCCATTCACTCTGACACTCCCCTGGATAACTATTTCATACTTTTCTTCTTAAATCTACCATTACTTCTCCCTCAGCCCTAATCTCATTGGATGACCCTGTTTCCTCCACATAGCTAAATCCAATGATCAGTTCTCAGTGGCTCTCTTATCTGACTTATCAGTGGCATCTGACATAGTTGATCATTCTCTTCCCCTGGCTTCTAGGCCCCTCCACCCTCCTGTGTGCCTTCTATCTCACTGGCTCGTCTCAGTCTCCCTGAGCTCCACGTAGTAGAGGGTCTTCTCAGGGTTCCGTCTCTGGACATTTTCTCTTCTCTTTCTAGAGTTACTTTCTTGGTGATCTCATTCAGTGTCACTGCTCTGCAAGTTGTATGCTGATGATGTCCCAATATGCATCTTCAGACCAGACACAGACTTTTAAATCCAACTTCAAACAGGACATTTGCATTTGGATGTCTAATGAGCATCTCAAGCTTAACTATCCCAACTGGAGGTCCTACTACCCTTTTCCAATCCAAACTGACTCCTCTTACAATCTACCTCATCTCAATACAGGCAACTCCATTCTTCTGGATACTCAAATTAAAACCCTTGAAGTGATCTTTGACTCTCTGCTCTCAGACCTCAAATCCAGTCTGTCAGCAAATGTTACTGGCTCAGGCCACTTCTTCCCTGTCACACTTTCATCAGGTTCAAACCACTATCTCTCACATAAATTACTGCAATAACCTCTTAATTAGTATCACTATTTATGCCTGCCATCCTACTGCCTATTTTCAATTCAGTAGCCAGAATGAGCCTATTAAAATTCGTTTTATCATGTTCCTCTCCTACTCAAAACCCTATAATGGTTTCTCATCTCAGAATAAAAAGCAAAATTCTTTTTTTAAAAAGCAAAATTCTTCCAACAACGTATAAGATCCTACATAAATGCATTTCCACACACCCCCAATCATTATCTGACTGACCTCACTGCTCACTATTCTATTTCCTTCCATCACTCTGCTCCAACCACATATAATGCATTGTCCACGTTGTATCCAACTATATTGGTTTCCTTGCCTTTGTCTGAGTATTCCAGGCATGCTCCCACCTCAGGGCATTTGTACTTAAAATTCCCTCTGGCTGGAATGTTCTCCTCCCAGATATTTTGGGTTTACACCATCGCTTCTTTCAAAGTCGTCTTCTCAGTGAGATCTTTTCTGCCACTCTATCTAAAATCCACTACTTTTTATCCCTCTCCTTCTCTGCTTTGTTTTTCTCTTTAGCACTCTCTAATATACCATATACTATTCATTCATGTTGGATAATTTTTTTCTCTCCCACTAGAAGGCAAAGTTCATGAAGACCAGAGCTTTTGTCTGTTTTGTTCAGTGCTTTATTCTTAGCTGTTAGAAAAATGCCAGCACTTACTAGCCTAGCAGGTACTCAATAAATATTTGTTGAATGCATAGCTAGAATAAAACCCACGATTCATTCTCCAGGCAAAAAAGTGACAGAAATTAAAAGGCACCCAATGTGTAAATCAATCTGGAAGGGAGTTACAATCTTGGGACAGAAGTATGTTGGAGGAAAACAAAAGCAACTATATGATGTCTCATACTTTTCTGAACATAATTTGAAATGACTGTGTAAAAGAGTTCGCTTAATAGCCAATGACTTGAAAATACTGTTTATGTAACAACCAATACTTGGGAAAAAATTTTAGCATTATTATATAACATATGTCATCCTACATGGGCATATTAGCATTCTCACATGAATTCTTCAGCAAGATATAAAATAATATACGTATTGGGGATACAAATAAATCTTTAACTATCCCCTCACCACTTCCACCCCCAACAATTTTCTGATTTTTCAAGGCAGGAATTCTAGTCCCCAAAAGCAACTACAAAAAGCACATTTCCACAACTTTCAATAAAAGTTAACAGCTAGAGTTAGTACCTATTCAGAAAAAACCAAGGGCTATTAGTCCTGTCTTTTATTGTTTTTTTTCCTTAAAATAGTCTGAATATTTTTTCTTACAAAGAAATATATAATCCAGTGGAAGTGCCCTATGGTATCCACACACAAAAGATAGTATACAAACTGCCTCCCACTCTTGGATACACTCCCTTTAAATATTAACGTCAAAAAGTTAGTAACATCTGGTTTAACAACTGGCTTACATGACAAACATAAAGCTATGGGGATCACAGAGAGGTTTCCCTCTGAAGGAACTGCAGTGGTCACTGAGATCTGTATTAGGAAGTAAAAACAGAACATTTTTCCCCCCTCAAAATAAGAATATATAAATTCCCACACTGGGACAGATTCATGGTCTGTAATTCCAGTCTGAAACATTTAAAAATGTTAACAGACTTAATTCTGTGGGAAAACAAAGCTGACATCAATATCAAAAGGCTCTACTGTATGATAATTTCCCTTAACAGCCCCTGAAGAATTAGATGTGAATTCACCTAAACCTTTTAGGCTTTTCTCAGTCTCTACACCCAAGTATACTGGAGTAATTAATTTAACATCAAACATATTATGTATCATAACTATGTGAGATGTTAGGACTATAAGACAGGACTCACACCCTGGAGGAGGACAGAAATGTGGATGTATTAAGACAGTAAATACAATATACACAGCAAATTTAAGTGGTTTGGGAAAATAATATGGTAATGGGTTCTGCAAATTTGGGGATGTACTCAAATTCATTCATTTTTGGGGTATTAATAAAATATTTTCTTAGTTCCTACTTTGTGCCAGGCACTGCTTATGGTGCAAGGGATACAGCAATGAACAAAACAAGCAAAACTTCCAGCCCTCATGAAGTTCATATTCTAGTGTTTTGAATAAACATGTTATAATAAATAGCACTGAAATTAGTTCTGCTGTGATTCTGTAGCTTCCTACTTATACTCTCAATTAGAAGGGTAAGAATCGGGGCGCCTGGGTGGCTCAGTCTTTAAGTGTCTGCCTTCGGCTCAGGTCATGATCTCAGGGTCCTGGGATAGAGCCGCAGAGGATCAGGCTCCCTGCTCAGCAGGGAGTCTGCTTCTCCCTACTCCCACCGCCCCCCGGCTCTCATGAATAAATAAATAAAATTAAAAAAAAAAAAAGGGTAAGAATCTCCTAAGCAAACACCACATTTTTTAGGGGTACTCAAAGGAAGATTCTTCACCACTAAATTTCTGTTGGTTTAGCATCTAATGAAAAATAAGAGTCAGGTTTGGAAATTTTTTTTTGAGTGATTCAGAATTTAAACTCAACATAGTGCTAACAAATCTTTCAGATAATTTTTACTGGCATATTTCTAACCCTCTGCAGTTTTAGTTGAAGGTTATATCTTAAAACTGTATTTTGTCCATATCCTGTAAAGTACGACTTAGGCTAACAAGATTCTCATATCTTGGAACCTCAAATCTTTTAAGCAGACGGATCATGGCATGTTATGTTATTACTAATGATAGCTTATTACAGACTTATCAAAACTGCCACTTGGTGCAACCTCAGTTCACCTTATAAGGCGGTTGACAGAGATACACTTCATTCCACACACAATCTCTTAAAAATAATTAGAATTGCATCACTTGCTCTACACATGCTCTGGGAAAGGTTTTACTACTTCCAGTTCAGTGTCATGTTCAAGTCAACCCGGAAGATCAGTTAGAATTTGTTCATCTGTTTACAAACCTGCAGTTCCACTGCCATTAACAGCTTCCTTGTCCTCATCTTCTTCCTCTTCAGGAAGAGAGCTGTCCATTCTTTCCATCTTGCTGACAGATGTAGTTCGTTTTCTCTGGGATTCGGTGTCAAACTCATTATCGAAGAGGACCTGATCAACTGGATCTGGCTGGAAAGGGCTGGGTTCTGCTGGAGGCTTGGGAGTTCCGTAGAAGTTTCCTGAAATGGACAAAATAACAGCAGCTGAAAGGACTGATTTGAATTGAGAGTCAGAACAACATGGTCCAGTGTATGTCTCTGCCCTGCTGCCTTATACTGAGGCTTCTGAATGGCCAAAAGGAAGGCCAAATGCTTCTTCTTGGGAGCAGAGGAGGGAGAAAGAACAGAAAGAACTAATTTCTCAAGTGCCCATATATATTCTAACATTATCTAACTTTTTAATACTATTTGTACTAAGGATAGATAGGAAGTTGACTTCGTGTACACAGATTATTTATTCCTATAGGGCTTGCTTTGCATGGGCTCTAAATTAGGGCCTGATTTGTGAATTTAAATGCATCAATGCTCTTGTGTAAGACTAATTGGTATAGGAAGTGGGAGTAAAGGAAGAGAAAACGAACTCAAATAATTTTGTTCTGATGTGTAACATAATGAACTATTTTGGTAAAATGAGAAAATATGTGGGTAAAGGATAAAGCTAAGAACCAGTGTGTGCTGAAATGTAGGCTGTTTATGTAAAAGTAATTTTTAGGTTCTCTGAGCATTCTAATTATATGATTTTATTTGACAATTTATTGAACAAATAGAGACATTATTAGCATAATTCAATATTGGCTTACTCTCAGGAAAGCAAGAAATACTTTAATATTCTAAGTCTTGAGGATTAGGAATTTTTGCAGTAAAAATAAATATTCCAGAGTAGAATGAAAACAATTGAGTATCTTCTTAATTTGTCATGCAGTTCCCAGTAGGCAGTCAAGTACAATGGAAAACCACTCAAAAGGTCTAACTACATTAACAGTTTTTGGCTCCTGCTGGTTTCAACCTTTTATCAGCCACTATGCTAATGCTATCGAAAGATGTGGTTAGGGAATAAAATATTCATGATCTTCTTTCATTTATTTATTTTTAAAAATCACACCTTCTAATGAAATTCCTGGGCTCCTAAGGAGGCAATTAAAATGCTCATCACATAAAGCAAATTAATGGGGTATACAATGAATTATTTGTCCCAGATGAAAAAAAGTATAGGTTGTTCACCATAATACTGAGGCAAATCTACAGATCACTTTACCTTTGGTCATGTGTGCCTTGAGGGAAAAGCATTAAGATAAATTCTTTGGACGTGTGACTTTGGGTGGTAATTGTCATTAAAATATTCAAGACAAAACAATGAAATCAAACCAAAAAATTTTTCAACTACATCTTGCCTCTCCCCACTCAACTACTCCCTTGCTCCCAAATCCACATCTGAAATGGAGTTACCCGTCAGGCAGATGGATGCGAAGATTTGTATTTAAAACAGACTCAGAGAGTCTCTGCAAACTTTCTAGCCTACAGTAAAACAAGGACCCAGTGAAGAGGCCATCTCACACTTCTCTGGGGCAGAGGGCCCAGAAACGTCCCAAAGAGAGGTCTGGTTGGGGAACAGGATGCTCCAGGATCTCAATTTTTCCTGCATTGTGTCCAACAATCACGCTACCCAGGAATTTGGACATTCCGTGACAAAAATCAAACATCCACCTTCCCTAAGGACGGTAGTTCTAGTAGCAACACTAGATACACATTTTATTGCGTAGTCTTAGTAATTATTATCTCACTCTAGGAAGTTTAACTGTTTTCTAGGGTGAAATCAGACAAATTTAGGGTATTTTGATTGCCACCCATGATCATTAAGATTTTAGGACTTCATAACAAATTCTGGCAGTTTCCTTATTTAAACACAATTATTGGACTTAAAGAAAACTAGCGTTGCTTATAAGGAAATTAGGCCTATTTTTCTTGAGTTGTTGGTAAGTATCAAGATTTCAGATACAGCAATGCATAAAAACGACATGGTTTGTGAATCCTGACTATAGGTATTGACAGAAAAGGTTTTCATCTTTTTGAAGCTGTTTTAGAAGGATTTTTTCCCCTTTTTTCTTCTCTGAAGGTTTTTTCATTTTTCAAAAAGAACTACCAACTATTAAATATTTTAAATACATACAGAATCAGAGACAATTGTATTAGACACATCCTTATTTGTTTATTTAACTTCTGCCGGATTCCTTTCAGGTCTCCCTTTTGTCCCCCTCTTTAAGGACATACATACACGGTCACATGTTCAATTAAGGCCATAACTTCCTGTCAGTCCTTCCCATGCTCTCCCTGAGTTGTTCTGAAGTTGGTATGTGTCATTTCCCTGCACACTGTGTAAAACTAGGATGTATGTATATGCACATATAACATATAAATACCATTGTTCTCATAAAAGGTTCATAAAGGTTTTTCTAACATTTCGTACCTTTTTTTATAAACAGTATGCTCTATGTGTTCTCTTGCAACTTTCCTTTTATACAATTATATTTCTAGGACTTATTCCTGTTCATTCATGTAGATTCAAGTTTATTGAATTGCTGTATAATAGTCCGTTTTCATGAACAAGTTAAAATGCATTTTATGAATTCCCCTACTAAAACAGAGTTGTTTCCATTCTCTCACTATTTCAAATAACGCTGTAATGATTGTTCTGGTATGTGACTACATATGCACATAGATAAAGATTTCTCTAGAGCAGGCATCCAGAGAGGGAACTGCTGGGTCAGAGCTAAGTGCATCTTCAAATTTACTAGCTATTGCCAAAATGCTCCCCAAAGGATTGTATCATTTTATACTCTTGCCAGCAGTATATGGGAGTTTCCACTTCTCACAATTATCAGACTTTAAAATTTCTGTCAACCTGATGGGTGTGAAATGGTACATTTCAATTTGCATTTCCTTTAAATTTAGCACACAGCAATTATAATATGTAATATGCCACTTTGTCATCGCCCATGTTCTTATACTTAACAGAGGAAAATGAGGGAGAATGTCTTTGTGATCTAAGGACAGAGAAGGACTTCTTAAACAAAACTTCAAAAGCACAAACCCTAAGAAAAACAGTGATAAATCTGACATATAAAAACTAAGGATTTCTGCTTAATGAAGAAACACATGGACAAGCATAGTAAGTGACAGAACGGGAGAAAATATCTATATCCAATAAGGAATTAATGTCTAAATAAATATCTAAATATCTAAGGAATGTCCACAAACTGGAATGTGGATTGAGATCCCACTTTTAAAAAAAATGTACAGTACAAATGAAAAGACAATTTGCGGAAGTCCAAAACACTAACAAGCATATAAAAAGATATTCCAACTCTCTGACAACCAGAGAAGCTAGAATTAAAAGGAGATCCCACTTCTACAACCATCAGATTGGCAAAATGATACATCTGGACGGTGAGGACATGGAATCCTTATTCTAGCTGCTACAGGAACCAACCCCTCAAGCATGGCTGGCGGGAAAGCAGCTGCAGAGCTGCCTCGACTCCTTCATCAGATTTAGTACCTGCAGACCTTATAGCCCGACAGTTCTGCCCCTGGGTATATGTGCCACGGACATCCTCACACAGGTCTAGAAGAAGAGGATGCTGCAGCTCTATCTGTGGTGAGGGGGTGCTGGAAGCAATCTGGAAGTCAATTACTATAAGAGGGGTTAAGTAGAATGCAGTGGATCGCTGTGCAGTAGTTAAAAAAGCAATGAATTACATGTAAATTCACAATATGGAGTGCTGTGCAGTGGTTAAAAAAAGCAATGAATTACATGTAAATATAGGACAGAGACATGGATGAATCTAAAAAACACTGAAATAACTGAGAACACTTAAAAACTGAATGAGATATAGAACACAGTCCAGATGCAAATAATACATGCATGCACAGAAGACACATTTTGCGAGAATGCATATGAACAAAAGCATACAGATTAAACACATCCGAATGGTTGCCTCTAAAAGGGAGGTGAATGAGGCCAGGCTATTGGCCTCAAAATAAAAAATACGTAGTGGTCACTTCCTCTCAGAAGTCTTCACTGGCCACCTTATCTAAATAAGACGTTTCTACTCTTTTCTTTAAAGCTCTTATTTTTGTTTTCTTCATAACGTCTCCTTTTATAGTGATTTTGCTTGTTGTCTGACTGCTTTTCCTACTCGGATATAGGATTTATTAAGGCAGTACCATTTCAGTATTGTTCACCACAGTATCTCTAGCATGTTGTAGGTACTTAATAAATGGGTTGTTGAATGAACGAATGAATGAATGAGTTGTGGGAGCTAAGCCCAGAAAGCACAGCTGGGGCAAACTGAGCAGGCAAAAAGGAAATCACAGAAGAATTACTACAAAATATGCAAACTGCCTGTTTTGAAGGATTTCAATATATTCTTCACAATCAGCTTTATAATATGATGGAACGCTTCTGCTTAATTACTTAATCCCATTTTAGGTAGTAAATTACAAACAGGCTAACCAAAAGAAAACTTTCCCAAAGACCAACAGAAGACAATTTAAAAAAAAATATTTTACTGATCAATTTCCCTTTGAAGTAATTCCAACCATTCAGATAGTTCTCTGGGTTGCTGCTGTTGTCAATATTTGGGGACATACCATCATACGTTCCACTTTCTAATAATGCTCCACTCTCTTCCAGTGCTTTGAACTGTTCAACAGAAATGAAATTATAGTCCACCCCTGGTACTTCCCCATCCCTGGGGGCCCTTGTAGTGCCTAAGGAAAAAAAAAACAAGAAAAAAAATAGGTTGCTTTTAAACTTACAAAATATTGAGAATAATAGAAAATACAGTCTATAGAGAACACATGGGAGAAACACACTACTGAATATATGTACCTTCTAGAAAGACAACCAGAAAATCTTAGGCAACATTTTTTAGGTGAAATAGGACAATAATGTAGGATGACTAAATATACTTTAATATAATCTACAGATAGCTACGAAATACAAACCACAAAGACTAAAAAGAGTTCTAGTGTCAAATTAACATCTGAAGGAAAGATAAATCTACCAATGATAAGACTTCATATTTTGGGGGACATGGTTATTCTTTTTTTTTTAATTGAAGTATAGCTGACACACAATATTAGTTTCAGTGTATACAGATTTCATTTTTATCAAGCTACCTTATGTATTTTTCTTCTTTACTTATTTATTTGCGAGAGAGAGAATGAGAGACAGAGAGCATGAGAGGGAGGAGGGTCAGAGGGAGAAGCAGACTCCCTGCTAAGCAGGGAGCCCAATGTGGGACTCGATCCCGGGACTCCAGGATCATGACCTGAGCTGAAGGCAGTCGCTTAACCAACTGAGCCACCCAGGTGCCCTAAAGTAAAATCTTTTAGATCAAAGTATAAATTCAGGTATGGCAGCATTGCTACATTTGACTGAATTTTACTGAATATGATTCAACGTTTCTGTGAACTGATACTAGAAAAATTATTTCAAATAGTAGAGAATACAAAAAAAGAGACCCAAGTATTTAGCCTCAAAACAGAGTTGGGATATTGCAGCAAATCCTGCACAAGAATCCCTTTCCAGATCTTTTCTTCCACTTATGCTCCCTAGTCATTAATGGCGCTCCAAGCCAGAGGGCAGAGAGTCCGCCATCTTGGGTTCCTCCCTCTATTCCACATCTGGTTAGGAAATCTGGTTGATTCCATCTCCTCAATACCTCTAGGGTTTATACACTTTTCTTCATTTTCACACTCATCTAATTCATATCACTATCTATGGTCTGTTTTGTTGGTCTCATAGGGTCAACCCTTACTTCTCCCTGGCTATGGCCCTTATCTAGACTGCAGCCAGTGACATCTCTAAAACAATCATCTGAGCAAAAAACCTCTAAATCTATCAAAGGTTTCCCATGATCTTTAGCAATAACAATCCTCTTCAGGTTCTTTTTTGCCTCACCCCTTTAACATTCTAGGCTTTAACCATAATAGTTTTTTTTTTTTTTTTTTTTGTTCTTTTAATGTTCCTTACACTTGCTTACCTCCACAAGGCCTTTCTCCAAGTCATCCCTTTCCCTGGAAGACTTCCTCTTCCCTTTCCCACTCTTACCTCAGCTGACATCTACTCATCCTTTACATCCTGGCTTAAGAAGTTTCTTTAGAGGACCTTCCCTGACTCCCACCTGGGATGGAACATGAAGGAATGATGTCTACATGGTTCAAACTAATAGTCCCAAGTCTTAACACAGTGAAAGAATCATAGTAGGTACTCGATATAGACAGTGGTCACGTAAATTATGTGAAATTTCACACAAATATAATTAGTACAGTACCTGGAAATATGCTATTATTATAATTAATGGAAGATTATTAATTGCTCTTACTTTTTAGTTGTATTACATTCTATTATATTCTGTAACCTGAAAAAAATTCACAAAGGTGATAATAAAACATTAATGGCAACAATCTCAGAAAATGATTTAGCCAATACTATAAGCAACAAAGTATATTCAATAAGTTTCTCCCTTGTTCTTACTGAACTTTTTATTTTTAAAATGAGCATTTCTTTATCTGTTTTATATCACAGAGGATAAAAAAGCTGGAAAACATAACTTTTTTTGTTAAAATATTTTTGTCATTGTCAAATTTTTGTTTTCTCATGCATTGGCTAAACTACATTGTTAGATTCCCCAAATCAACAGCTTTTAGCTCCATATTAACTAAAAATTAACATTGGAAAATAAATTTAATGATTAAATTTAACATTTATAATTATCTGTGATAGAAAAACGTGGCCACATATTTTGTACCTCCTCTCATTAAGAGATGGGGTGGCCTACTGCTTCACCTCTGAAATCTGGACTGGATTTACGATTTGCTTTGAAAAGTTTAATGTGGAGGATGTGATGTTGTACAAGTTCAGGAGTCTAGACTTCCATCTTTGCTTTCTTGGAATGGTTCCACCACCAAGTATGGAAGTCCAGGTTACACTACGATGAGAGAGCCCCAGCCAACAAACAGCACCAAGGTTCCAGACATGTGAGAGAGGCCATCTTAGCCCCTCCAACCCCAGTGGAGGTGCCAACGACTGCAGCCACATAAGTGGTCCCGGTTGAGCTCATCTAACTCATGGAATCATGAGAAATAATACATGATGGTTATTTTAAGCCATTAAGTTCTAGGGTGATTTGTTATGCAGCAAAGGCTAATTGAAATATTATCCAAATAAACTCTACTATAAAATATACTGATTATAGGGCACCTGGGTGGCTCAGTTGGTTAAGCGACTGCCTTCGGCTCAGGTCATGATCCTGGAGTCCCTGGATCGAGTCCCACATCGGGCTCCCTGCTCAGCAGGGAGTGTGCTTCGTCCTCTGACCCTATCCTCTCTCATGTGTTCTCTCTCTCTCAAATAAATAAATAAAATCTTTAAAATATATATATACTGATTATATAAAACCTGAAAAACCCGATTTAAGAGCAAACCATATTATAGATATTACTATAGAAAGAGCACTGATGCAAGGGGCAGGAGCTACTCCATGTTTTAGTCTGGAATTGTTAGTAATGATACGATTTTAAGCAAGCACTTAATCCCTCTGTGCTTCATTCTCTTTCTGCAAAGTGGTGTTAAGCAAGGTGATGTTCATGATGCTTTCCATGAGTAGATATGAAATGCCATGTGTGACACATATATATATTTCCAAGACTTAAAAAGAAGATTTAATGTTACTTCTCTACAAATATAGGTATTACAAATTTTCACATCCTCTCTCCAAAAACGTGTAATCTCAATACACATAAAAGTTCTCTCCTTTCATCTACCCTACCCTATTGCCTTCAGCATTCCAGAAAACTTATATTGGTATTCTCCTGATACTCTATATATTTAATGTAAAGCTTTCTATATCACCTCTAGTCCCTACTATATTTCTTTTTACATAAAAATTCCTCCAAGTTCTGTTTACTCACAGTCTCCCAACTCCTCTCTTCTGTCTCTTGAGCCCATTCCAATTACATCACTGCCCCAACCACTCCACTGAGACAATCTGCTGTGTTCATCAGGAGTCTCGACTTTGCTTAACCCAATGCTCAAGTCTCAGTCCTCATATTACCTGACCTATCAAGATTTGATATAACTGATCATTCCCCTCTTGTTTTATTCTGAAATATACAGACAGGTACATAAGACATATATGTAAAGTTTGACAAGTAATAATAAAGCAAACCCACCCAAGTGAAGAAACAGTATCACCAGGAGACCAAAAGCCCCCTTGTACGCCTCCAATCATAAATCTCTCCTTCCCCCCACCCCCAAAAGTACCCACCATCTTGACATTTGTGATGATGATTTCCTTTCTTCTTTAAATTTTTTTTTTTACCAACTACATAATGCATTCCTAAGCAACAAAGCTTAGTTTTGCCTCTTTTGTAATTTCATATGAACAGAATCATGCCATATGCATCCTTTTATGTCCACATTAACACTTGGAGTCAGGTTTTTAAACTTCTGCCAACATGTGAAGGCATCTCACTGTGTATTTAATGTGCAACTGATTTATGAGATCACACATTCTTTTTCAAATATTTACTAGCCATAGAGATTTCTTCTGTTGTGAAGTGACTGTTCAAGGCTTTTGCCACTTCTCTGTTGGTTTGCCTATCTTCTAAAACTTGACTTATAGTTCTTTACTACAGTACTTCATCAAATCTAAGTAATCAACAGCTTCCAAAATGCACCACTATTTTATCACTAAAAAAGAAAACTGGCAATTAAAATCAAAAGATTACATCTACTGTAAGATACAATACAATTGTAGAGAGGCTAACATGTGAAATAACTGTGTCTTACTATTGATAAAGCACTGCAGTCCTTTGTCAGATATACGTGTTGCAAAGGGGGTTTCTGCAAAAATGTGAAATAAGGGGGAGCCTGGGTGGCACAGTCGGTTGGGCATCCGATTACTGGTTTTGACTTGGGTCATGGTCTCCAGCCCCACGGCAGGCTCTGTGCTCAGAGTAGTCTGCTTAAGATTCTCTCTCCCTGGGGCGCCTGGGTGGCTCAGTTGGTTGGGCGACTGCCTTCGGCTCGGGTCATGATCCTGGAGTCCCGGGATCGAGTCCCGCATCGGGCTCCCTGCTCGGCAGGGAGTCTGCTTCTCCCTCTGACCCTCTTCCCTCTCATGCTGTCTCTCATTCTCTCTCTCTCAAATAAATAAATAAAATCTTTAAAAAAAAAAAAAATTCTCTCTCCCTTTCCAACTCTGCCCCTCCCACTCATGCTTTCTCTCTAAAACGAATAAATAAATCTTTTTTAAAAAATGCTTTCTAGAAACAGTACTTTCTGCAAAATCATGTTCCCCAAATAGTGGAGATTACCGAGAAAACAGGGTCAGGGTTGATTTCTCAAAACCTATTGCAACTTTGTAACCAGAGCCTAGCAAAATCAGTAACAACCCTAATTAAAAACACTAAGACAGCTTAAAAGATATTTTAAATTCCTGATAAAAATACCAGTGTAAATAAAATACTTTGTCTTTAAATAACAATTTTAAAAAAAGAACAGATAGCTTGACAGGGGTATAAGGAGGGTTGGAGCTACTGAATAATGAAGATAAGGCAAAAGGTGCAATAAATAAATGATTTTTAAGATAAAGTACATGTCCAAATTGAGAAAAGAGGCCAAATCGAGGTGAATGGGCATTATGTACAGTGCATGCAACATTCAACTATGTTTGTATATTCTGTTTACTTGCTGCTACTTGATGACACAAAACATTAGCTTGCTGGGGAAAATGGAGTAAGAACCAATATTACCTCCATTAAATTGACATCATTATCCCACCTACTTACCAATCATATATGAACTTACTTGTGTTACAGAAACAAACATTGTAGCAGAATAGACAGTATCTTCTCCCACTCTGATTTTTTTCATCTTTTTTAATGGTCTTTTAATGATAGTAGTTTTTCATTTTATTGTAGTCAAATTTATCAATCCTTTCCTTTACAGCTAATGCTTCTGTGTCTTGTTGAAGAAATCCTTCCTAAGGCCATGGAGACATTCTATATTCTTTGTAAAAGCATTACAACTTTGCCTTTCACACCTAGTACTTTAATGCACTAAAACAGATCTTATTCGGCCTGATGGGAGGTAGTAGTCCAACTAATTTTTTTCCAGATGGCTGTTCAACACACTTATTGAAAAGTCAATTATTTTCCCCTCTGATCAGGCAAAGTCACTTCTTTCATAGAAATCTCATATAGAAATGCTTAGATAAAACTGGATGTGTTATTGGGCTATTACATCCTATTTACCCACTGACCAGTCCTGCACTATTATCATGGTGCTATAATTAATACATTTCTATGATAAATCTTGGTATAGAATAGAAAAAGTCCACCTATTTTGTTTTCTCTATTTACAGCCCTTCCATATAAAACCTGGAATCAGAGAAATAGGCTAAGAATGCTGGAATTTTTATGGGATTAGAATGAATCTATTAATCAATTTAAGGAGAACTCCTGTCTTCACCATATTGAATCTTTAATCCAGGAACAAGAAATCGGTCAGTATATTCAGATCTTCTTTATGGCCCCTTAATTTTAACTTACAGAAGTCTTTACACTTCTTTAGAGATTAATTTCTAGGTATTTCAAATGCCTATATGCTATTATAAATATCTTTTTGTAAATTTTCATTTTCTAATTATTAATGATATAAAAGAAAACAACTGTGGGAATCTACTTGGTCACTTTATTTGAATATAACTGACCCACAATCAAATTCACTAAACTCACAATTCTGTGAGTCTTGGAACTCATCACTCCTAAAGGTTTTCTCAGGACCCTGTGGAAGCTGCTGATCTGCTGTCACTGTAGTTCTGTGATTAACAGAATCTCATATACATAGAATCATACACTGATTCCAGTAGTGGTTTGTACCTGGCCTCTTTCATTTGGCATGATGCTCTTGAGATCGATCCATGTTGTGGTTCAATAACCTTTTATTGCCAAGTGGTATTCTATTGCACAGATATACCAAAATTTGATTAGGCATTCACCATTGAAGGGCATTTGGGCCGGTTCCAGATTTGGGGCATTATAAATAAAGCAGCTATAAACTTACAAGTCCTTGGGCAGACATATATTTAAATTTATGTTGAGTTAATACCTAGGAGTGGAAATGCTAGGCCATATGGTAAGTGTTATGTTTAAAAGAAAATGTCCCAAAGTAAATATACTTTGCATTCTCACCAACTCCTAGATGAGAGCTGCAGTTGATAGACATTAGTGTTTCCACGTAGGGATCCCTCCTTGAAGTCTCTTGGCCAATTTACTTTTTCTAAATCCCCAGAAAAATCAGTTGATAGGGAAAATGAGGAAACAAAGTATTATAATTCTCCTGTGAGAATTGAAGCTTAATCATCTGACACAGAGATGTTACTGATTTGAAGGAATCTAAAAATATCAACTGAAAGCAAGAGCAGAAAATACTGACAAATGAAACCGAATGGTCAAGTTGACATTTCTAGGCACTAGGACAGAAGCACATGGGAGAGCAGCATTCACAATCCACTTGTCAGTCTTACTTGCAGCTGTTCCTGAGCTACAAGTGTGAGGTCAAGGCCCTGTCTGCTAACAGTGAGTCTTTCTTGCAAATACAATATTAGCGCAGTTAGATGCATTTATACTTTATATAAATCTTATGAGTGGTGTTCTCCAAAAATCACAGGTTTTGAAGGCTAAATAAGTCCTTAAATCAGCAGTTCTGATGTGTGATTCTATGTAATGATGTTAACCTTGAAGGGGGATCTGAATGTTATTTGAATACTACCCAACAATGTCCCTTGGCATTTTCCACTGCTTGAGTATGTTGCTATGAGTTTCAGTGCTTTGTAAATCCCTTTAATAGAAGAAATGCAGAGAGAAGTGAATGTTGTTGTGGAACACTCCAACCTGAACTCAGAAACTGGTGTAAAATCTGAAGTAAAAGCAATATAGATTTCAATGGCAAAACCAAAATCAGGGCAAGGAGACAACATATTTTCATCATTAAAAAAGAAAACAAGCTTATTCAAGAAAACAACCTAATGCCCAATCTGAAGATGCTTTTGGACACACACTTAACAATTTGAGGGGCATCGACGCAATACGAATTTTTTTTTTTTTTTTACTGTCTGGAATACTTGTTACCAAAGTCAAAACTATCAAATAATACAAGTGATACTTTTTGTACAATTTAATTTTAGAAGTGAAAATTTCAAATAGGATATAATGTGTAGATTTATCTTTCAAACTTTTAACTGATTTTTATTTGGCATTTGTTTTGTATAAATGTTTCCTTCTTTAATGTTTTCTATTAGCAAATGTATCAAGAAGAGACAAGTGTTGAAAAGTGTTATTATAGCCTTGTTTTGTTGATTTACAATAATAATAAACCAGGTGATTTTTCAAGTGCTTGGTACACCCAGGAGAATCCATTCCATGCCATGGTGTTTGTAGCCATCATTCCTGCCATAAAAGTCAAGGGCAGCAGTCATATGGATTCCCAAGGTTAACCTGATTCAGCTAGTACTTCACCTCAATCAACCACAATTTATACTGTGATTAAATTGTGATGCCAGATGGGGAGCAAGATGGCGGAGGAGTAGGAGACCTGGATTTCGTCTGGTCTCAGGAATTCAGCTGGATAGGGATCAAACCATTCTGAACACCTACGAACTCAACAGGAGATCGAAGAAAAGAATAGCAACAACTCTCTGAACAGAAAAGTGACCACTTTCTGGAAGGTAGGACGTGTGGAGAAGTGAATCTGACGTGATATTCAGGAGGATAGACAGCGGGGGAGGGGCCCTCCGTTGGCCGCTTCCGGCAAGTGACAGAGCCGGGGAGCACAAAATCAGAACTTTTAGAAGTCAGCTCCACTGTGCTCACTTCAGCAGCACATATACTAAAATTAGAAGTCGGCTCCGCTGAGGGACGTTGCTCCAGTGACTAAGCGAGGGGTGGAACCCTTGCTGGGACAGTGTGGTCTCAGGACCCTCGGGGTCACAGAAAGACCGGGGGTGCCTGAGTGCTGCAGAGCTCCCAGGGATCAGAGCAGGGAAGCCAGCTGCAGAGATGGAGCCCAGGCGCAGGCTCTCAGCTAGGGGTTGCCATAAACTGTGATCTGTGGCACAGTCGGGCCACTGCTCCTCCAGCAGGGACCCAACAAGCGGCAGATCCGGGGAGACTCCCCTTCCTCCCCCAGGAGGAGCAGCGCGGGAGTGCACCGCAGAGATCTGCTGGGTTTGGAGACTCCACACAGGGTCGTGCGCCAGAGAAAGAAACGCTTGGTCACAGGCCGGGTGAGCACGGAGTGTGGCAGGAGACCGGGGAGACGGGAGGGATTGACTGCTTTTCTCTGGGGGCGCACTGAGGAGCGGGGCCCTGAGTTCTCGGCTCCTCCGGGGAGGAGATTGGGAGGCCGCCATTTTCACTCACCTCCTCCAAAGCTGGATGGAAAGCTTGCAGGGAACAAAAGCTCCCGAGAGCAAACCCAAGCAAATTACTTAGCCCAGACCGGCAAGGGCGGGGCAATTCCGCCTCTGGCAAAGACATTTGGGAACCATGGCAACAGGCCCCTCCCCAAGAAGATCAGCAACAACAGCCAGCCAAGACCAAGTTTACCGATCAATGAGAATGGCAGAACTCCAGAGCTAGGGGAATACTGCACATAGAATCCATGGCTTTTTTACCATGATTCTTTAGTCTTTCAAAGTTAATTTTTTTAACTTTTTTTTAAATTTTTCTTTTTCCCTTTTTCAAACATCTTATCAATCCTTTTTTTAAAAAGTATTTTTTATTTTTCATTTTTAGAGTCATATTCTATCCCTTCATAGTAGTTACCATTATTTTTGGTATATATATGTAAGTTGTTCTCTCTTTAAAATTTTGGGATACAGTTTCTTCTAACAGATCAAAATATACCCTAAATCTCTAGTGTATGGCTTGTTCTAGTCTCCTGCCTAATCACATTCTCTTCCTTTTTTTTTTTTTAAATCCTCTTCTTTCTTTTTTCAACCAACTTCTTATCTTATCAATTCCTTTTATAAAATCTTTTATAATTTTCATCTTTACAGTCATATTCCATCCCTTCATCGTATTAACCCTTATTTTTATACGTATATAAGTTTTACTTTCTTTAAATTTTTGGGAAGCACGTTCTTCTAACAGACCAAAATATGCCCAAAATCTAGTGTGTGGCACTGATCTATGCACCAGCCTGATCATATTTGATCATATTCTGGTTTTTTTGGTCTTGTTTTGTTTTTGTTTGTTTTTATCTTATCTTTTTCTTTTTCCTTTCTTTCCCTTTCTTTTCCCCTGGTTTCAGGTCTTTTCTGATTAGTGTATATTTTCTGGGGACACTGTTACCCTGTTAGCATTTTGTTCTCTCATTCATCTATTCTCCTCTGGACAAAATGACAAGATGGAAAAAATCACCTCAACAAAAAGAACAAGAGGCAGTACCAACTGCCCGGGACCTAATCAATTCGGACATTAGTAACATGTCGGAACTAGAGTTCAGAATGAGGATTTTAAAAATACTACCTGGGCTTGAAAAAAATATGGAAGTTATTAGAGAAACCCTTTCTGGAGAAATAAAAAAACTAAAATCTAACCAAGTCGAAATCAAAAAGGCTATTAATGAGGTGCAATAAAAAATGGAGGCTCTAACTGCTAGGATAAATGAGGCAGAAGAGAGAATTAGTGATATAGAAGACCAAATGATGGAAAATAAAGAAGCTGAGAAAAGAGAGATAAACAACTACTGGATCACGAGGACAGAATTTGAGATATAAGTGATACTGTAAGACGAAACAACATTAGACTAATTGGGATCCCAGAAGAAGAAAAAAGAGAGAGAGGGGCAGAAGGTATTTTGGAGCAAATTATAGCAGAGAACTTCCCTAATTTGGGGAAGGAAACAGGCATCAAAATCCAGGAGGCACAGAGAACCCCTCTCAAAATCAATAAAAATAGGTCAACACCCTGACATCTAATAGTAAAATTTACGAGTCTCAGAGACAAAGAAAAAATCCTGAAAGCAGCTTGGGAGAAGAGATATGTAACCTACAATGGTAGAAACATTAGACTGGCAACAGACCTATCCACAGAGACCTGGCAGGCCAGAAAGGACTGGCATAATCTATTCAGAGCACTAAATGAGAAAAATATGCAGCCAAGAATACTATATCCAGCTAGACTGTCACTGAAAATAGAAGGAGAGATAAAAAGCTTCCAGGAAAAACAAAAACTAAAGGAATTTGCAAACACGAAACCAGCCCTACAAGAAATCTTGAAAGGGGTCCTCTAAGCAAAGAGAGAGCCTAAAAGCAACATAGACCAGAAAGGAACACAGACAATATACAGTAACAGTCACCCTACAGGCAATACAATGGCACTAAATTCCTATCTTTCAATAGTTACCCTGAATGTAAATGGGCTAAATGCCCCAATCAAAAAACACAGGGTATCAGATTGGATAAAAAAACAAGACCCATTGATATGCTATCTGCAAGAGACTCATTTTAGACCCAAAGACACCCCCAGATTGAAAGTGAAGGGGTGGAAAACCATTCACCATGCTAATGGACACCAAAAGAAAGCTGGGGTGGCAATCCTTGTATCAGACAAATTAGTTTTTAAACCAAAGACTGTAATAAGAGATGAGGAAGGACACTATATCATACTTAAAGGGTCTATCCAACAAGAAGGTCTAACAATGGTAAATATCTATGCCCCTAACATGGGAGCAGCCAATTATATAAGGCAATTAACAACAAAAGCAAAGAAACACATCGACAACAATACAATAATAGTGGGGGACTTTAACACCCCCTCACTGAAATGGACAGATCATCTAAGCAAAAGATCAACAAGGAAATAAAGACTTTAAATGACACACTGGACCAAATGGACTTCACAGATATATCCAGAACATTTCATCCCAAAGCAAAAGAATACACATTTTTCTCTAATGCCCATGGAACATTCTCCAGAATAGATCACATCCTAGGTCAAAAATCAGGTCCTAACAAGTACCAAAAGATTGGGATCATTCCCTGCATATTTTCAGACCACAATGCTTTGAAACTAGAGCTTAATCACAGAGGAAAGTCGGAAAGAACTCAAATACATGGAGGCTAAAGAGCATCCTACTAAAGAACGAATGGGTCAACTAGGAAATTAGAGAAGAATTTTAAAAATTCATGGAAACAAATGGAAATGAAAACACAACTGTTCAAAATCTTTGGGATGCAGCAAAGGAAGTCCTAAGAGGAAAGTATATAGCAATACAAGCCTTTCTCAAGAAACAAGGTCTCAAGTACACAACCTAACCCTACACCTAAAGGAGCTGGAGAAAGAACAGCAAATAAAGCCTAAACCCAGCAGGGGAAGAGAAATAACAAAGATCAGAGCAGAGATCAATGAAATAGAAATCAAAAGAACAGTAGAACAGATCAATGAAACTAGGAGCTGGTTCTTTGAAAGAATTAACAAGATTGATAAACCCTGGCCAGACTTATCAAAAAGAAAAAAGAAATGACCCAAATCAACAAAATCATGAATGAAAGAGGAGAGATCACAACCAACACCAAAGAAATACAAACAATTATAAAAACATATTATGAGCAACTCTATGCCAGCAAATTAGATAATCTGGAAGAAATGGATGCATTCCTAGAGATGTATAAACTACCAAAACTGAACCAGGAAGAAATAGAAAACCTGAACAGACCTATAACCACTAAGGAAATTGAAGCAGTCATCAAAAATCTCCCAACAAACAAAAGCCCAGGGCCAGATGGCTTCCCAGGGGAATTCTATCAAACGTTTAAAAAAGAATTAATACCTATTCTTCTGAAACTGTCCCAAAAACTAGAAATGGAAGGAAAACTTCCAAACTCATTTTATGAGGCCACCATTACCTTGATCCCAAAACCAGACAAAGACCCCATCAAAAAGGAGAATTACAGACCAATATCCTTGATGAATATGGATGCAAAAATTCTCACCAAAATACTAGCCAATAGGATCCAACAGTACATTAAAAGGATTATTCACCACGACCAAGTGGGATTTATCCCTAGGCTGCAAGGTTGGTTCAACATCCGCAAATCAATCAATGTGATACAATACATTAATAAAAGAAAGAACAAGAACCATACAATCCTCTCAACAGATGCAGAAAAAGCATTTGACAAAGTACAGCATCCTTTCTTGATCAAAACTCTTCAGAGTATAGGGATAGAGGGTACATACCTCAATATCATAAAAATCACCTATGAAAAACCCACAACGAGTATCATTCTCAATGGGGAATAACTGAGAGCTTTCCCCCTAAGGTCAGGAACGCGGCAGGGATGTCCACTATCACCACTGCTATTCAACATAGTATTAGAAGTCCTAGCCACAGCAATCAGACAACAAAAAGAAATAAAAGGCATCCAAATTGGCAAAGAAGAAGTCAAACTCTCACTCTTTGCAGATGATATGATGCTGTACGTGGAAAACCCAAAAGACTCCACCCCAAAACTGCTAGAACTCATACAGGAATTCAGTAAAGTGGCAGGATATAAAATCAATACACAGAAATCAGTAGCATTCCTATACACCAACAAGACAGAAGAAAGAGAAATTAAGGAGTCGATTCCATTTACAACTGCACCCAAAACCATAAGATACCTAGGAATAAATCTAACCAAAGAGGCAAAGAATCTGTTCTCAGAAAACTGTAAAATACTCATGAAAGAAATTGAGGAAGACACAAAGAAATGGAAAAACGTTCCATGCTCATGGATTGGAAGAACAAATATTGTGAAGATGTCAATGCTACCTAGAGCAATCTACACATTCAATGCAATCCCCATCAAAATACCATCCACTTTTTTCAAAGAAATGGAACAAATAATCCTAAAATTTGTATGGAACCAGAAAAGACCCCACATAGCCAGAGGAATGCTGAAAAAGAAAAGCAAAGCTGGTGGCATCACAATTCTGGACTTCCAGCTCTATTACAAAGCTGTCATCATCAAGACAGTATGGTGCTGGCACAAAACCAGACACATAGATCAATGGAACAGAATAGAGAGCCCAGAAATGGACCCTCAACTCTATGGTCAACTAATCTTCGACAAAGCAGGAAAGAATGTCCAATGGAAAAAAGACAGTCTCTTCAACAAATGGTGTTGGGAAAATTGGACAGCCACATGCAGAAGAATGAAACTGGACCATTTCCTTACACCACACACAAAAATAGACTCAAAATGGTTGAAAGACCTAAATGTGAGACAGGAGTCCATCAAAATCCTAAAGGAGAACACAGGCAGCAACTCTTTGACCTCAGCTGCAGCAACTTCTTCCTAGAAACATTGCCAAAGGCAAGGGAAGCAAGGGCAAAAATGAACGATTGGGACCTCATCAAGATAAAAAGCTTTTGCACAGCAAAAGAAACAGTCAACAAAACCAAAAGACAACCAACAGAATGGGGGAAGATATTTGCAAATGACATATCAGATAAATGGCTAGTATCCAAAATCTATAAAGAACTTATCAAACTCAACACCCAAAGAACAAATGATCCAATCAAGAAATGGGCAGAAGACATGAACAGACATTTCTCCAAAGAAGACATCCAAATGACCAACAGACACATGAAAAAGTGCTCAGCATCGCTCGGTATCAGGGAAATCCAAATCAAAACCTCAATGAGATATCACCTCACACCAGTCAGAATGGCTAAAATTAACAAGTCAGGGAACGACAGATGTTGGTGGGGATGTGGAGAATGGGGAACCCTCCTACACTGTTGGTGGGAATGCAAGCTGGTGCAGCCACTCTGGAAAACAGTATGGAGGTTCCTCAAAAAGTTGAAAATAGAGCTACCATATGATCCAGCAATTGCACTACTGGGTATTTACCCCAAAGATACAAATGTAGGGACCTGAAGGGGTACGTGCACCCCAATGTTTATAGCAGCAATGTCCACAATAGCCAAACTGTGGAAAGAGCCAAGATGTCCATCGACAGATGAATGGATAAAGAAGATGTGGTATACATATATACAATGGAATATTATGCAGCCATCAAAAGGAATGAAAACTTGCCATTTGCAATGATGTGGATGGAACTGGAGGGTGTTATGCTGAGCGAAATAAGTCAATCAGAGAAAGACATGTATCATATGACCTCACTGATATGAGGAATTCTTAATCTCAGGAAACAAACTGAGGGTTGCTGGAGTGGTGGGGGGTGGGAGGGATGGGGTGGATGGGTGATAGACATTGGGGAGGGTATGTGCTATGGTGAGCGCTGTGAATTGTACATGACTGTTGAATCACAGATCTGTACCTCTGAAACAAATAATATATTATATGTTTAAAAAAAAAAAAAAGAAGAAGATAGCAGGAGGGGAAGAATGAAGGGGGGGAAATCGAAGGGGGAGATGAACCATGAGGGACGATGGACTCTGAAAAACAAACTGAGAGCTCTAGAGGGGAGGGGGGTGGGAGGATGGGTTAGCCTGGTGATGGGTATTAAAGAGGGCACGTTCTGCATGGAGCACTGGGTGTTATACGCAAACAATGAATCATGGAACACTACATCAAAAACTAATGATGTAATGTATGGTGATTAACATAACATAATAATAATAATAATAAACGTGATGCCACTTCTTGTCCTGAATTACAAGCATCCTACTTTCCATCGGAAGGAACGTGGCACTGTGCTTAAGCCCAAGAACACAACCAAATCTAAAATTCCTTCTTGGAGGGTCTGTCTCCTGGGACTACTACAAGTACCAATTCTGTATCGACCAGGATCCAAACAGGAGAGAGAAACATGGTAAGTTGAACAAGGAGAGCTTAATACAAAAATGATTAACTATTTACAAGGAATTAACTAAGAGGATATAAAAGAGAACTTTAAAGAATACTACCCTAGAGCTGAGGAAGAATACTCAAATAAGGAACAAACTTGGAAGGGAGGGATGCTCCTACACTCTGGGATTCAGACTTCTTTGGAGAAGGTGTGGTCATAGCCTGGGGATGGATCTGGTTCATAGTTGGTAGGTCAAGGCTGGCAGACAAGGAACAGTCTGCTGGGGTACTGATGAAATTCACCAGCAAGCTGCCTGCAGTGGGGGCTGTTTCAAACTGCCTAGAAAACCATCTGGGACACTGGCTGGACTTGGCAGAAACCCAGTAAAAAACCACTTGCAGGGAATATTGTTGAAATCTGGGGAGCCATGTGGGGTGCCCATCAAACTCATTATGAAGCTGCAAGGAAGTCAGCAGGTGCACTGGTGGAATTCAGGAAGCTGCCTATGAGGTGGGAAACTGAGTGCTGGAGCACTGCTGAAACTTACGGTCTTTTTGCAGGCAAGAGCAAAAAGAAAAAGACACACCGCAACTAGCAAAAGATGATTTTTCTTTTTCCAGTATTCTACCTGCCAGCCCCAAGATAATCTGACGATGTACCTACCAGCTGGCAAAGGAGGAACGCTGCAATATCATACCCAGGCAAAAAAGAGTAATTTGAAGCCAAGAGGCACTAAATTAATAACCGGCAGACTAGTTTTCTGAGCGATTCTACCATCAACGGGAGTTGAATTTTGTCAAGTGTTTTTTTTTTTTGCATCTATTTGAGGAGATCATCTGTTTTGTTTTGTTTTTCTTTTCCAGTCTGTTACCATATTAATTTGAAATGTTATCCCAACTGTTCATTCCTGGGACAAATACCCCTTGGTCATACTTTATTATCCTTTTACACATTGCTATATATTTATTTGCTAAAATATTTTAAGGAGTTTTAAGTCTATGTTCATGAAAAATTGTGGTCTAGTATTATTTTCTTTTAATGTCCTTGTCTGGTTTTAGAATCAGGATAATGATCAGATCACAGAATGAGTTGGGAAGTTCCCTCCTCCTCTATTTTCTTAAAGAGTCTGTGTAGAATTAGTATTATTTCTTCTTTAAGTATTCGGAACAAGTCACTCCTACCATCTGGGCCTGACACTTTCTTAATGGGAAAGTTACAAACTACAAATTCAATTCCTTTAACAGATTGAGAACTGTTATTAAGTTCATCTATTACTTCTTTATTTTTTAAAGATTTTATTTCTTTAAGAGCGAGTGAGAGAGAGAACAAGCAGGGTCAGGGGGAGAGGGATATGCAGACTCCCCACCAAGCAGGGAGTTCGACTCGGGGCTCGATCCCAGGATACTGGGATCATGACTCGAGTTAGAGGCAGACACTTAACTGACTGAGCCACCCAGGCATCCCTCATCTATTTCTTCTTGAGTGAATATTGGTAGTTTTTTCCCTCCAAGGAATTTTTCCATTTCATCTGAGTTCAGTTTACTGTCACCAAGTTGTTTAGAATATTCCTGACTGTCCACTTAACATCTGTAGGATTTTTAATGATACCATCTCTCTCATTCTTAATATTGTTAAACAGTGTTTTCTCACTCTTTACCTGAGCAGTATGACTAGAAGTTTACCAGTTTTACTGATCAGAAAAAAATCAACTTTGGGTTTCATTGATTTCTCTATTCTGTTTTCTACTTTATTGATTTCTGCTTTTATCTTTATTTCCTTTCTTCTACTTAATTTGGGTTTACTTTGCTCTTCTTTTGCTAGAAGTTTAGATCACTGATTGAGATCTTTATTTGCTAAGTACTTAACACTATAAATTTCCTGTTATACCAACATCCCACAAATTGGTATGTTGGGTTTGATATGTTTTGAGATGCTGATATGTGTAATATTTTGTATTTTCCTTGTGGCTTCAACTCACAGATTATTTAGAAGTGTGCTATTTAATTTCTAAATATTCAGAGATTTTCCAGATCATTTTGTTAAGTGATTTCCTGTAATTCCATTATGATCACAGAATATATTCTGTAGGATTTAAATTCTTTTAAATTTATTGGATCTTGTTTTATGGCCCAGAATATGGTCTTCATTTGTAAATGTTCCATGTACACTAGAAAAGAATGAATATTCTTCTGTTGTTGGAAGGCATGTTCTAATACATAGCAATTAGGTCAAGTTGGTTCAAAGTGTTACTCATGTTATAACCCTACCGATTTTTTGTTTACTTTCCCTGAAGGAGGTGTTGAAATCTTAAACTCTATTGTTGTTGTCTATTTCCTTTCAGTTCTATCTCTCTGGTATCATTTCCATTCCACCTGAAGAATTTCCTTTAGTATTTCTTATAGTGCAAGTCTGCTGGTGAAAAATTCCCTCACTTTTTTTTTTTTTTTTTGGTCTGAAAAATTCTTTATTTCTCTTAAGGATATTTTTGTTGTATGTACAAATCTAGGTTGGCAGTTTTTCCTTTCAGCATGTTGAAGATGACATTTGATTGACTTTTGCCTTGTACTGGTTTCTGTTGACAAGTCTACAGTCCTTCATTGTTCCCTTGTATTTAATGTATCTTTTTTTTTTTTTTTAAGATTTTATTTAATCATTTGACAGAGAGAGAGACAGCGAGAGAGGGAGCACAAGCAGGGAGAGTGGGAGAGGGAGAAGCAGGCTTCCTGCCGAGCAGGGAGCCCAATGTGGGGCTCGATCCCAGGACCCTGGGATCATGACCTGAGCTGAAGGCAGACGCTTAACGACTGAGCCACCCAGGCACCCCGTATTTAATGTATCTTTTTTCTGTCTGTCTTTCACGTTTTCTCTATCACTGGTTTTCAGCAATTAGATATGATATATTTAGATGTGTTTTTTTATGTTTCTTCTGCTTGGGGTTTGTTGAGATCCACAGCTCTGTGGATTTATAGTTTTCATCAAATGTGGAAAAATTTCAGCCTATTTCTTCATTTGTTTTTTTTTTCTGTATCCCCCCTTTTTGGTTTGACAGTGTGCATAGCTCAATATGAATGGATCACAGTCCTGTTCTGCCTATGACCCAATTTCTGAAAATAGTTATTACATATATCTTGCCCAATTTCTAGTTGTTTACAGTAAGAAGGTAATTCCAGTACCAGTTAGTCTTTTTTTTTTTTTTTTAAGATTTTATTTATTTATTTGACAGAGAGAGACACAGCGAGAGAGGGAACACAAGCAGAGGGAGTGGGAGAGGGAGAAGCAGGCTTCCCGCTAAACAGGGAGCCTGATGTGGGGCTCAATCACAGGACCCTGGGATCATATCCTGAGCTGAAGGCAGACACTTGATGACTGAGCTACCCAGGCACCCCACCAGTTAGTCTTTCATGGCAGAAGTAGAAATGTCTCTCTCTCTCTCTCTCTGGTTACTTAAAAAAAAAAAACAAACTAATGTCTTCAGTCTTTTTCCTGTTTCAGTTTGATTCATTTATATTGCTATGTCTTCAGGTTCATTGATCTTTTCTTCCGCAGTTTCCAATCTGCTATTAAGCCCATCCATGAATTTTTGAAGTTCCATTTAATTCTTAAAAAAAAAAAAATCCATTTTCTCTTTATTTTATTCATATTTTTCTTTAAATCCTTGAGCATATTTATAACTCTAAAATGCATGCTTCAGTCATATCTGTTTATATGTCATTTATGCCATTTCTGTTTTGTTTTTTGTATTAGCTGACTTTTCTTTGGATTATGGGCCATATTTTATTCTCTTTTGTATACCTAATAATTTTTATTAGACACTGGGCATTGTAAATACTATGTTATTCAGTGTCGAGGTTTTGTTGTCTTCCTTTAAACAGTGTTGATTTTTCCCCTTTCCTCCCTCCTATCCTCCCCTCCTTCCTTTCTTTTGGCTAACAGTTAAGTTGTATGCATATCTGCCTGATCCTTTTGGGGCTTGTTTAATTAAGCTTTGTTAAAATGGGCCCCAAGGAGCTTACACCTATTTTAGCGCTACTGGTAAGCCATGACCCTTGAGGTCTCTCCACTCAGGTAGGCTAGAACTCAGATTCTCCCAGCCCTGTGTAAACTCTGGAAATTGCTAACTTTACAGCTCCCAGAGAATCTCTGCCTGGCCATGTGGAGTCTCATCCTATAGATTCTCAGCTTAGTATTCACCAACAGAGTCAAGGGGGCACCTATGTGTATTATTTGAGCTCCTTTTCTTCATAGCTCTCTCCTCTCTGACACCCTGTCCTGCAAATCTCAGGCACCTCAGACTTCTTGAACTCATATTTCTGTCTCCTCAACTCAGAATCCTCTGCACTCTGCCTGGGCTTTCCCTCCTTGTACTATAGTCCAGAAAGTGGCTCCAGGCAGAAGGCTGATGAAACCATAGGACTCCTTTGTGTGCAGTCTCCTTTCCACTTTTATTAGGGATCATAGTCTTGTCCTTTCAACAGTGCAGTATCTGACAATGGTAGATGTCTTTCTTTCTCTTATTAATTTTGTTGTTCAAATTGTTTCAGATCTTGTCAGTGGGAACCCTTTCTAGATGGCTTTTTTTTTTTTTTTTTTTTAATGTGCTTCTGATATGTCCCCATAGTTTTTTAGGCATTTACATACTTCCTGGGATAATCAGATGTTCCAAGCTCATCTTGTACTTTCCTTGCTCCAGACCCGGAATCAGAATTTTCTACAAGAAGATTTGGTATCTTTCAGTAAAGAATGGTAATTAAAAACCATGTGGTATGTTAACTGTCACTGATATACCACTGCATTCTTGGAGGAGTTGTGGACACTTCAGTGTGTTGGTTACAAGTCCTGTTAGGATCTGAAAAGGCTGTAGCTGTTTGGACCCTATGAATGAAAACCAAATAAACTGTAACTCCTTTCTAGGACAAAACCTCACACTGAGGAGAAACTGCAAAACTAGGACAGTACAAATAAATTTAAAAGAAGATCCAAGTAAAAGTGCAGAGTACAGCAGAAAGTACAAGTACATATTTTTATTAACTTGTTTTAACAAGGGAAGAGGGAGCTCTAGAGCTATGAAACTAAAAATGCTACCCTGAGACAGCCCATGCAGGCAAAATACCAAGTTATTTATAAGGGAATGAAAATTAGATTGTTTTCAGACTTTTAAAGAGCAATGCTTTATGCCAGAAGATAATCAGATAATCGACTAATAGAATTAAGATGGTCAAGGAAAGAAAATATAAGGCAAAGATTTCATATATATCCAAACAAACTTGAAAGTATAAAGGCCATAGACCAACTGTGATGATCCTCTCTTTCCTGGGGAATCTAGTAGAGAAGAAGCAGCTTTAGAAAACCACAGTTATTGAAGAAACACCAACATAAGGATTGGTAGTTACATTCGATGTGTATTTACCTACAGAATAAAGAATAAATGATAATAAAGGGGAGAGTGCAATATGTAATGGCTGTTTGTTTTGTTAATAGGGACACAGGTCAAGAATAAAAAAAAACAGTGAAAATGAGGAAAGCATATATGAAGTGGAATAAGCCTGCTGATTATCTTTGTTTGGGGTAAAAAAATATTATTTCTCTAGGCAGATGATGGGAGAGAAGGAAGGAGTAAGAAGCAATAAGTAGATCATTTAGGAAGGGAGGAAGAACAGAGTATTATATGAAAGTATAAAGACAGCCATTAGAATGAAGATACAAACCTTTCTAAAGAGAGATCAAATAAAATGGACTATGTGGTGAAAGGCTTTTTATATAAAAGATGTGTATATGGGTAAAATAGAAAACCATGACAAAACAGAGACTAAAGACATGGATCACATCAATAAATATAAAGAAAGTTTCACACTGGCTACAACATCCAACACTATTTGTAAAACAAAGAGCTTCAGAAAGATGAAAGAATAAAAGACAGACAAAGATATACCAGGCAAATGCAAAGAAAAGAAGACAGGAGTTGCAATTCTGAAATCCAACCAGGTAGATTTACAGGAGGAAATCATACATAAGGAGTTGGATTTAAAAACAAAACCAAAACATTTTTTTTTTTTTAAGATTTTATTTATTTATTTGACAGAGACACAGCGAGAGAGGGAACACAAGCAGGGGGAGTGAGAGAGGGAGAAGCAGGCTCCCCGCAGAGCAGGGAGCCCGATGCGGGACTTGATCCCAGGACCCTGGGATCATGACCTGAGCCGAAGGCAGTCGCTTAACCAACTGAGCCACCCAGGCGCCCCAAAACCAAAACATTTTATACCATGTTAAAGAGTCTGGACTTGTACTCAATGAGAGACTTTGAAGGATAAACTGTAGATGGACAAGAGTCAGACATGCACTTAAAGACAGACCAGACTGAGGGGATGTGGGAGGTGGGGATGCAGCTAGAACCAGGAAGAGGGCAGACACTGAGGGTCTACTCCAGGACACATGGTTTGCCCTCATGTTCTCATTTTAATTCTTAGAACTCCATGAGGTGTCTCTTGTTATTCATATTTTATATATGGGGATCCTGAGGTTCAGGAAGATCAAGTAACTTGTCCAAGGATCAGTATTTTTCACCTAGCTCTTTGCCCCTACATACTGTTATCTGTTAAAAAAAAAAAAAAAAAGTTCAAGCAAGAAAGGGTGAGCATCTAAGGCAGTGCAGAAGGATCGGTATTTAAGGACCGTAATTAGGCAGGCTTGGTGATAGATGGGACACTGTGTAAGAGTAAATAACAAGAAAAAGAAAGAAAGAATTCCAGAGCCATTATAAGAGCTACTATCTACAAGAAGTTACAAATATATTGAAAAGGAATACAAACCAGAACATTCTTTTACATCCTTTTACTGTTTACTGCTTTTTATTCTTCCCCAGACTTGTTCTAACTAAAATCTAAGCATACATGGTTTCTTGTTTTGTGTTAAAACACACACACACACACACACTCACACACACACCATCCTTACAACAACAACAACAACAACAACAACAACCAGGTCCTATGAAAACTACCAAGACTGGAATAGATACACAAACATCTAGATAAAAATTCAACATAGATTACTACAAAGAAGGTAGCGCATTTCCTCCTTTTTTCCTTTGGGGAAGGGGCAGATCTTAAAATAAGTAATGTCCTAATAATTAATACAAAAATGTTTGTTCTCAGTGTACAAGGCACTGAGAGTGAAAAAAGTTTATTATTTATTCTTACTGAATAAACATTTGGAACTGATTTATAGAAGAAAATTTAGTTAGCAGAATGTACATGGATAGTCTTAAACTCTTGAAGTCTAATGACTGTTTTTAAAGTTACAATATAGAATCTTCTAGTTTTTCTACTTTAAAAACAAAAGCCCTGCATGTCCTTGGAAAACTTTTCTCCTTATCCAATTTGTGTTTCATTCTAGTGCCCCAACTCAGTCTTCCCAATCTGATATAAGATACTCTACTGAATTACTTCTACATGTTTGATTAGTTAAATAAGGATACATTGGCCTTTCTTTTATTCAATCTCATACTTACATGGAATGGTTCTCAAGTAGAGATTATCTCTGATCACTTGCTGCAATTTGTGGTCAATTGATCCTTTCTGAAACTGAAGACTCAGGTAATGTCGCAAATCTTTATTAATGACTTTGCCTACGAAAAAAACCACAGAAGACAGAACACATAACTGTTAGATCTCCAGTTAAATATTGATGGTAGTGACTGAATACCCTTAAACCATTTAGCTATAGACAGGAAAAAGAAATCAGAGTATTTTACTGTATTTTACTAAAAACAACACTGCTTTACTAAAAACAAATTATTATAGTACTATAATTAATAACATATACCTATAGTACATAATGTGGGCATAATTTTACAATAGTAGGGGAAGGACAAGGTATAGGTCAGAGAATATGACAAATACCCAAGATAATTTCCATCTATAGCTTTAAATACCATCTATATACTGATAACTTCTAGGTGCTTATCATGTCTCCATCCCTGATCTATGTCCACCAAGCTCCAGAGCCATCAAACTCATTCGTATACATTGCAAATATAGAAAGTCAAATAAGCACCTCAAATTTCAGACAGCGGAAACAGAACTCTTAATTCCATCCTCCCCCAATTTTTCCTCTACTCTAGTTTTCCTTGTCTTAAGCAAATAATAGCACCATCAACCCAGCAGAACAGACCCAAAAGCTAGAAGTCATCAGAAGTTTCTGATTTCTCCTTTTCACTTCTATCCCTCAGATCCAATCCAGTAGCAACTTTTGTCAGTTCTACCTCCAAAACATGCCCTATGTCCACTTCTCTCCATTTCCAGAGCCTCCACCCTAATCAAAGCCACCATCATTTCCCATCTCGGATTCTGCAACAGCCTTCTAATCTGTCTCCCTGCATTCATTCTTGCCTCCTTCCTGCTCCCACCACTTACACAGAAGCCAGAGTGAGATTCTGAACATAAACCAGATAATCACTACTCTGTTTAGTGCCCCCCACCCCCACCATGACTTCTTTTTGCACTTGGGATAAAATCCAAACTTCCACATGTTCTAGCTTTGGCCATCTCTGACTCAAACCCATTCACTAACCCCCCACTAGCCATGCTTCCACCCACACTGGCCATCTTCCAAAAGGCCAAATGGACCCTACCTTAGAGCCTTCTGCCTATCACTGACTGAACAGGCATTTTCTGTCCACTCACTTGACTCCTAGATACAAGGTGATTCAATAACAGAATGAAAGATTTTTTTTTTTCTTATTTGTGGGGAAAATGGGAGATAAAAAGAGGACTATTAGAGGTCTCAAAGAAATGTTAAGCAGAAAAATAGAGGATTGCAGAAATCTGATAGCAGTGAATTTATAGTAAAGGTTGAACTTAAAATGAAAACCAAAGCAATCCAAACACTTCACTAGATAAGACTTCACAGGATTACAAAAGGGCAATGATAAAACATAATGTATTACTATATTGAGTAAGAAATGACTAGGCAATTAAAATATACTCTGTTTTATTTGGAACAGCTTAATTATGACAAGGATAAGTCAAAAGGTTACTACAGATCAGTTCATTCTTTTAACTATTATTCCATGATATAGCATTTCTAATCCCCCCTTTTGGTCTTTTCTCACAGGTATAAGCAAGCATAACCAAATGAGAGAGTGTTAATACAAGCAGGAAACCAGGGTGCTGCTAAAGTTTAGAGATAACATTCGGATCCTAAACTAATAAACACAGACCAAAAAGTCTCTGTTTTGCCTTGCCAAAAATAGATGCTGAGGAAGGGGGACCCCTCTCTGATCAAAGAAGAAAGCCTGAAAGATATTTACAGGGATAACACAGAAGAATCCCTGGTCACAGAAGTGGTTTCTGCCAGGCATTCAGGGGCTCTACCAACCCGAGTTCCGTTTAGATGGAATCATATTATGCCATTTCTTATTTTTATCACAGTACTTGTTCTTTGCTGAGTGGAAGAAAAACACAATTCATAATCAATACTGTACAGTCCGAGAACCCAGAAATAGACCCTCAACTCTATGGTCAACTAATCTCCAACAAAGCAGGAAAGAATATCCAATGGAAAAAAAGACAGTCTCTTCAAGAAATGGTGTTGGTAAAATTGGACAGCCCCATGCAGAAGAATGAAACTGGACCACTTTCTTACACCATACACAAAAATAAACTCAAAATGGATGAAAGACCTAAATGTGAGATAGGAAATCCATCAAAATCCTGTAGGAGAATACGGGCAGCAACCTCTTTGACCTCAGCCACAACAACCTCTTGCTAGACACGTCTCCAAAGGCAAGGGAAACAAAAGCAAAAATGAACTACTGGGACTTTATCAGGATAAAAAGCTTTCGCATAGCAAAGGAAACAGTCAACAAAACTAACAGGCAGTCTATGGAATGGGAGAAGATATTCGCAAATGACTTATCAGACAAAGGGCTAGCATCCAAAATCTATAAAGAACTTATCAAACTCAACACCAAAGAACAAATAATCCAGTCAAGAAATGGGCAGAAGACATGAACAGATATTTCTCCAAAGAAGACATACAAATAGCCAACAGACACATGAAAAAATGCTCAACATCACTCATCATCAGGGAAATACAAATCAAAACCACAATGAGATACTACCTCACACCAGTCAGAATGGCTAAAATTAACCACTCAGGAAACAACAGATGTTGGCGAGGATGTGGAGAAAGGGGAACCCTCTTACACTGTTGGTGGGAATGTAAACTGGTGCAGCCATTCTGGAAAACAGTATGGAGGTTCCTCAAAAAGTTAAAAATAGAACTACCCTAAGACCTAGCAACTGACTACTAGGTATTTTTATCCTAAGGATACAAACATAGTGACTCGAAGGGGCACCTGCACCCCAATGTTTATAGCAGCAATGTCCAAAACAGCTAAACTATAGAAAAGAGCTCAGATGTCCATCAACACAGGAATGGATAAAGAAGATATATATATATATAGGCAGCAACCTCTTTGACCTCAGCCACAACAACTTCTTGCTAGACACGTCTCCAAAGGCAAGGGAAACAAAAGCAAAAATGAACTATTGGGACTTCATCAGTTACAATATATATAATATATATGATATATATATATTATACACACACACACAGGAATACTGGAATGGAGTATTACTCAGCCATCAAAAAGAATGAACTCTTGCCATTTGCAACGACATGGATGGAACTAGAGGGTATTATGCTAAGTGAAATAAGTCAGAGAAAGACAAATGCCACATAATTTCACTCATATGTGGGGTTTAAGAAACAGATGGGGCGCCTGGGTGGCTCAGTTGGTTAAGCAACTGCCTTCGGCTCAGGTCATGATCCTGGAGTCCCGGGATCAAGTCCCACATCGGGCTCCCTGCTCGGCAGGGAGTCTGCTTCTCCCTCTGACCCTCCCCCCTCTCATGCTGTCTTTCATTAAAAAAAAAAAGAAACAAAAAAAAGAAGCAAAACAGATGAACATAGGGGAAGGGAAGGAAAAATAAAGTAAGATGAAAACAGAGAGGGAGGCAAACCATAAGAGACTCTTAACTATAGGAAACAAACTGAGGGTTGTTGGAGGGGAGGGGGATGGGGGCATAGGGTAATTGGTGATGGACATTAAGGAGGGCACTTGATATAATGAGCACTGGGTGTTACATGCAACTGATGAATCCCTAAATTCTACCCCTGAAACTAATAATACAGTATATGTTAACGAAATTCAATTTAAATTAAAAAAAATACTGCATAGTCTCATTTCTTATTGAACAAAAACAAACCCAATAATGAATTTATTAAATATTTTAAAAATTAGGTAAGGTATGTTCCAAATGCTTTGTAATAAATATTATACAAAAGCTTTGATGGGTTGTTATATAGGTGCTTACAAGTTTTAGTGACATATGTGGATGTTTAGAGTTCTTGAACAGATAGAGAATGCATCATTGTTTTTTTCCACTTAAAATAATATAGTACCAGCTCCAATATCTAAAAATCCTCTACCCAACATATTTTCATGAATACACTTAATTTGGATAAAGGATAATGCCTCCATAATTCAAGAAGACAATATGAGTCAACACTTTTTTTTAACTCAAGATTTTGTGTTTTAATTTGAAACTTTATATAAGATATGGTATAGCTCACAGAGGTAACTATAAAATGCTGAAAACTCAGACTGGATTTTAATCCAATTAAAATAACAGCTATTAAATCAGATATAATGAGAGGCAAAGCCATAATAAAAGTCACAGATCACAAGTTACAGCTAAAAATGGGATTCTTAAGGTGGAAATGAAGTTAAAACACCTCATTTCCTGTTTCAAAGGCCTATAAGATCTTAAGACTGAGAGGCCAGTTAAAGCAGAAAGAACTAGATTTAAAGAATGGTACCTGAGATTATCTGGGCTGGAACTGCACTCACTCTCAATTACCACCCACAACTCCTGCTGGGGTTCTGGATGCAATGATGAAATGAACAGTTGCCAAGAAAAGGGTGAGGGACAATGTCATAAATGTAGTATTTCATTTAAAATGCACAAGTCATTCAAAAAAGTCATCACACATCTTCAAGGTTGGAGACAAAATATTACAAATATCAGTGAAATGTCAATTATAAAAGATTAACAATTTATATGGGGTTGGCATTCTTTCAGATTAATAATTAATAGTAAAATATAATGAATATAGTAGTCATCATGAACTTCCTTGCCTCAAGAAACCAAACGACCTTCTGTAAGGGGACAGAATATTATGGTTCTCTCTTTGATAGGATTCCAGGGAATTTGTTTAAAAAAAAAAAAAGTATAAATATCCTGAGTAGGCAGATGACTGTGGAATTACTAGAAGACCAAGAGAAACATTAACTCACAAAAACACTGCTGAGTATATCTATATTATCAAGTTGTATATAAACGTCAGCCTTTTATTCAGGCAGAGTTTCACAGAAACTTGACATTTCAAGGGTATGAAAAACATTTACTTGGGGTTAATGCAGTTGTTGCTAAACAAGGAAGAGAAAAAGATTCTTCATAATTTAGCATTCCCACCCATCCAGGCTTTGCTTTAAGTGTTAAGATTATTCCCTGACTTCTAAGTGATTTATTAAGTTTATTCATGAAACTTAAAATAGATCTACATATCTTACAAATACAGCTCAGGTGGGGAAAAGTCTGTAACTGAAATCTCAATCAGATGAATAAATCCAGACACTCAAGTTTCAACATACAAATCCTTAGTCAAAAGAATCCATCGCTACAAATCCATATTTTTTGAATATATGTGAACTAATATTCACTAGCAGTTCTCTTTGAGGAATGTGTGTGTAGAGACACTGGTTATAAATCAGATAAACCCTATGGCATGTCAGCATGGGAGTAGCCATTCAACCAGCTGTAAACTGGTCTAATTGTCAACATTTCACTGCCTTTTCCATAAGGATCGTCTAAGAGACTTTGCCAACCACTTCCTTAAATCAAGATGGCACATGACTTTACTATTCTCTAACCCAGTAGTAATTATAAAATTGGGTGGGGGGATGAGAGGAGTTTGGCATATCTTGTTCTTATAAATTCACACTAATTCATAGTGATCATCCCATTCTTCTCTAAACACTTGAGATTTTTTATATTTGTTCAATCTCTTCAAATCTTGCCACAGTTTCCAGTTAAGGAAGTAGGCTTGAGTTTTTACAATCTACTTCACACCTTTTTGGAAACTGGAACATTTGCCTCTCTTCAGTCTCCTGGTACTTTCCATATTCTCCATGATTTCATAAAGAAAACTGACAATAGCTCTGAGATCAAATCTTTCATGCCTTTAACTCCTGGGAGGCAATTCAGTTGAGTTTTGAAAATGTAAATTCATTTAAAGTGAATGAAACCTTTATTATCTTCTCATTTTAAAGAAATTTAATTTCCCCCATTTCAGGCTGTTTGTTTTCCTTTTACTATTTGAAAAGTAATTCTGCTAGTTCAAGATTATGGAAGCAAAGTAAGAATGGCACATGTCTATTTCTGCCTACAAACAGCTAACATTAACAACATCTTCTGACAGTAAACCTACCTCTTCCTTCCTGTTGCTTTTGCACCAGACACAACCTTAAAAGCATTTTGTGCTCTCTGAAGTATCTTAGCTCCTTTTGAGCTTTGGCCTGTAGAGAAGAAAATTCTTAAATGCTCATTTCTTACAGTCTACTTAGCTCTCTATAAATGTGATTATGTGCTCCTTCCATTTGTCAATCATATAATCTTTTAAAAACAAACGTGAGCTGCTCAGAGCACTCTGTGTCCCCAAAAAGAATTTCCTCATATAACTTTTGTTTTAGAAATCTCTAGTTTTGGGGCGCCTGTGTGGCTCAGTCAGTTAAGCATCTGCTTCGGCTCAGGTCATGATCTGGGGACCCTGAGATAGAGCCCTGTGTCAGGCTTCCTGCTCAGCAGGGAGCCTGCTTCTCCTTCTCCCTCTGCCTCTCCCCTCCACTAGTGTGTTCTCTATCTCTCTCTCAAATAAATAAAATCTTAAAAAAAGAAAGAAAGAAAGAAAGAAAGAAATCTCTAGTCTTAGAACCACACCTAGAGATGTGATAAACTTTTAAAAATCTGTTGTCCTCAACAGCAAAAAGTATGGGCATAACCATGTCCTAGTTCTCTTCTTTACTATGGTGACTATAGGATAGCCTAGTGACTTTCCCCAATAAACTGTTCCATATAACTAGCTCAACACAATGAACGTTACTCATTAGTCCTTTCCCATTAGACCTAGCGGTGTATTTCATTGCTTCCTCCACCTCTTGAGCTCTACAGTAGTAAGAGAAAGCTGCGTGAAAGTGGTTAAGAGGATATACAGAAGCTTAACTCCAAACTGGCTCCTTGGTTAAGGCAGGATCCTGCTAAAACAAAATAAATCAAATGGTAGTCTACCTGTTGTGAAACTGTAAATGGTATTTGAATAAGTCTTCTCTAGAAAGTCAACCTACACATTTCACTGTAAAATATATTCTATGACACAGAAGTTATTCAAAGTTATTTTTTAAAGATTTCTTATTTATTTGAGAGAGAGAGCACGCACACAGGTGGGCTGGAGGGGCAGAGGGAGAGGGAGAAGCAGACTCCCTGCTGAGTAGGGAGCCTGCTGCAGGGATGGATCCCAGGACCCTAGGATCATGATCCAAGACAAAGGCAGACATTTAACCAACTGAGCCACCCAGGTGCCCCCAAAATTATCTTATACAGTTGTTAAACATACAAGTTTGTCAGCTGAGGGCCAAGCCATGGTTTGTTTTTACAGAGTTAGTCCTAGTATCTAGCACACAAAATGAATCAGTTGAATTTTGTATTTTTGATTTTTCATTTGACCCTCTCTATCCTTGAATACATGAAATTTTAGAAGAGAATACTCACCTGATAAAGCACTTTTTAGTAGTCTGTATACAACTTTATCCTAAACTGTGTTTCTTAAACAATGAAACTGATTTTATTTTGACTATCAAAACACCAAAATAAATTTTCATTGAAGCAGCATGCACTTGTAAGTCTTTAAAAGTAGGTTTAATTATAGTTTATATGCTAATTCCTTGAATTCTGTTGTTTATTTATTAATACTTTTAAATGAATTCACAAAATGGTATCTGGTTATCCTGAAATATAAAATAAGGCTAAATTAACCATTCATATCTACTGTGTTCTAGCACCACTGGGGATAACAAGTCCAAGCAGGAAAAAACCCCCAAACCCTTCTGCTTTTCCTGGGGGGGGGGCGGAGATGCAGGAATGAGAAGAGGAATGGGAAATAGAGATCACTAGGACTTATTTTAGAAATGTTATTATATATATTACACGCTATGAGTTTTCACCCCCATGAAAACCTTTGAGGTAGGTGTTATTATTATTTCCACTTTACACAGAAGGGGCTGAGGTATAAAGAGGTTAAGTAACTTGGACAAGGTGACATCATTAAAGGTAGCAGACCTGGGATCTGAACCCAGTCAGCCCGGCTCCAGAACCTTTACTGGAGTACTGTGCTAAATGCCCGGCCCCCACCTACCCGTCTATCTATTTATATCTTTTGATGAATTTCTTCTCTTGCATAAGCTTATGAGAGTGCGAGCAAAGCTCTCTCATTAAGACCCTACCCTTCCTTGAAACAGCTGCAACTACTATGTAAACAAGGATGCACCCAGTCCTTGGTAGTAGGCACTTGAGGGTAAAGCCCGGAATGAGAGTTCACGCAAATGAAACCTGAAGCCTCGCAGGGAAGATGAACATTGAAAAAGACATTTCAAACACAAGAGCATTAGGAAAGATTAGCACAGAGCACTGTGGGAATCCACTACCTAGATCCTAAGTCAGGGCAGCCCGGGAAGACGTCCCTAAGTAAGTTACACTGGAGCTGAAACCTGAAGGATAAACAGGAGCCAGCTGGGCCAAAAAAAAAGGGAGGGGAGGGGAGTTGAGGGAATGGGACATGCAAAGACGCTTACTTGAGGTGGGAAGGAACACAGTGATTACAGGAAGGGAGAGAAATCCAGTATAGCTGGTTCTTAGAAAGTGAGGAAGGGTTCCCACAAGCTGAGACAAGAGTTCCAGGGACTAGTGGGTTGACTAGCACCTTACAATAATAAGAACACCAACAACTTAAGTCTGACACCAAGGCCCTTACTAATTGCTTTAAGCTAACAACTACGGATATGTTCTTACTGGCCACCTCTACATTCCGTACTTCAAAGGCCATCTCATTATTTCTGTTCTGTCTTCTATCTCTACATTCACGGTCCTAAAGTTGGAAGACACATACTTACCTAAACCTTTATGCCTGTCATTACAGGCAAGTAGGAACTTAATGAATTTTTAAAAATAATGTATATAATTAAATTCTGACTCAGTCCCAAATCTGAAAAGCATGAAATACTCTGGAATCCCTTGAGCCATTTCAGTTTTTACAACTGGTCGGTGTCCAGTACTGTCCCGAGTTAACAGTTTGAAGAAACCCAGACCGAAGCAATGATGCAATGTTGTCATCTCCCACAGAACACTGCTGTCACCTCACCAGTCAGGAGAAAGCCTCCTGCTCACGGAGGTCAAATTCAGTGTTGATTTCTTCCCCAGCTTTATGGAGATATTATTGACATATAACACAGGTAAGTTTAGGGTGTACAATGCAATGATTTGATACACATATGCTGTGAAATCATTATCACAGTAAGGTTAGTTGGCACCTCCAACCCCTCATATAATTACCATTTTTTTTTAATGTGGTGATAAGATTTAAGATCTTTTAACTTTCAAGTATATGATATAGTATTGTTAGATTATAGTCACCATGTTAGGTACAGTCATGTTAGTTACAGTCAGTCCCCCAGAACTTACTCATCTTACAGATGGAAGTTTGTACCCATTGACCAACATCTCTCCATTTCCCCCACCTGCAGCCCCTCGCAACCACCATTATACTCTCTATTTCCATGAGTTTGGCTTTCCTAGATTCCACAATTAAGAGAACACACAGTATTTGTCTTTCTCTGTCAGAGGTCACATTTTTTGCCTATATTATATATTTATGGCAATAGTAGATTGTTAAAATGGCAGTGTCCATTCTCCAATGGTTCCTGGAAGCAGCCATCATAAATACATGGGTCACATTTCATCTTACCTCCCTGGGTCCTACATCACTGGCAATCTGAGGTCAAGTCTGCTGCTGCGTACCTGGTTCTTGCCCTGTACACCCGAAAAAGGTCTTCTTCTTTCCCTCCCTTTCTTTCCTTCCTTTCTTCCTTCCCTGCCTCCAGAACTGAGAGCATAGCTAAAGAAACAATTATTTGGTTTAGGAAGACTATACATCTGAAAAACCTCTGAACTGTACCAAACTAAATATATTCATTCCTGAACGCCTAATACTGCGTATTACATGTAGAATTCAATGTTAATGCAGCATTGAAATTGCTTTATTATATTCAAATTATGTATCAGTAAAACACATTATCATGCTTTTTAAAGAAGTTCTGATGGTTTTTATTTGTTTAAATAAAGCAAGTATTTCAGGGTAGGATGTATTTGCAAATAACAATCATTTCTCTAAAAAAAAAACCTCTGATGCATGGCCAGGGATCTGAATTACAAAGAAAAAGAGTGGGTGTCCCAGAGGAAAATGCCATTGTACCTTTGTATGTTCTTACTTCTGAGGCAACTATACAGGTCCTGTTAACACCCTGCCCTACCCTTCAAACCTCCACCTCCAACTATTACCCCTACCGGTTTCAGTTTTCTGTCTACTCTACCTGGCACCCCCCAGTGTTGTGTACATATAAATACTGTCAGAGCAAAAGGTCTGCACACTGGCCCCTTGTCCACCTGCTCTTTGAAGCCAAGACTCAAGGAGAACTCTGAAGTCCGCAGTAAGAAGCTCCTGTTTTCATCTCTCCTCCCTGCTGGTTCTTGCTACAGAACAGTGGGGCACATTTCGGCCTCCCTCACTGGGTCTTAGGCCTGAGTGAAGTCAGGAACTATGTTTCGTTCATCTCTCTACTCTACAATGTCTAGCATAGCGCTGAGTAAATACTTGTTTTAAACACACCAAACTGACACTTAAATAATGTGGTTGCTATACTGATAGACTTTTAAATGGAATCCATCTCGTAAAAAATACTTTTACTGTAATTCTCAAAGACAAAGAAATCCTTTCATAAAGCAGCAGCATTAAAAATAATGTTTTCAGTATAACAATGTGGTCAAATGCTCATGATATATTTTAAGTGAGAAAAGCAGGTCACAACACAATATTCACTGTGATCTCAAACTGAAACAATCTCAGGACATGCAAATAAAAAACATACATAAGACAAACTCATATTTATTTATTTATTTATTTTATTATTATTATTTTTAAAGATTTTATTTATTTATCTGAGACAGAGAGAATGAGAGAGACAGAGAGCACATGAGAAGGGGGAGGGTCAGAGGGAGAAGCAGACTCCCTGCCGAGCAGGGAGCCCGATGCGGGACTCGATCCCGAGACTCCAGGATCATGACCTGAGCCGAAGGCAGTCGCTTAACCAACTGAGCCACCCAGGCGCCCGACAAACTCATATTTAAATAATTAAAAATACTTAAGAGTATTACCACAGGGTATAATTATTGGGTAATTTTTCAAACGTTTTCTTTAAAAACTCTTTTCCTCATGGTTTTTGTATTTGCAAATTTTTTACAGTGAAAACCTATTACTATAATAAGAAAAAATTTTTAGAAATTAGACTGTATTTTCAAAAACTGTGCCCTTCAAAGGTCATTAGTAGAAAAGGAAGCCTGACCCAGTGGACTATTATAACAAAAAATGTGCCAAAGTTCTATGTGAATGCTGAGACTATTTGTGTAGGTTTTCTTTTAATCATTTGTTTTTAATAAGTATTATTTTTGGGGTGCCTGGGTCACTCAGTCCATTAAATATTATAATTTTTGAAAGTTTTTAACTTTCTAAAAGCTGCTTTTATCTAAATGCGCTTTCTTTAAGATATCAACATCTCAGGGCTCCTGGGTGGCTCAGTTGGTTAAGCATCAGACTCTTGATTTCCACTCAGGTCATGACCTCAGGGTCATGACATCAAGCCCCACTTCGGGCTCTGTGCTGGGTATGGAGCCCACTTAGGATTCCCTGTCTTCCTCTCTCTGCCCCTCCCCTCATGTTTGTATATGGGCACTCTCTCTCTCTCTCTCAAAAATAAATAAATAAAAATAAAAGATAAATTGAGGTATGTAATAAAAAATAAGTATTATTTTCACCATACTAGGTTAAATTGCAACCATTTTGCTTTTAACTGAAACTCTCAATTGATAAGCTACCGAGCTAAAATCTACCTTCGAAAAACAAGACAGAAATCATCAATCTAGAAAAGACACGACAAAAATCACAATTTTCCCTTAAGAAGTCATTTATCAGGAAGAGCAAAGTAAAATGAACCTTCCTAGCAGAAGAGAGTGGAAAAAATAAGGAATAAATCATCAAAAGTGGGTCCTTTTCTTTTTGAAGCTGTTATCTGATGGGATCATGTAGATTTAGTACTTAAAGAAAAACAGTATTTGTAAAGTGCTATCCTGTGGCTATTTACAATTTTTTCTTTGCCACACTCACGTCAGGAATCATTAGCAAACCTGTCATAATGCCAGATAACCAGTGCCTGGCTGGCACACCAATATCTGAATCACAGTATTAATGCTTCATCCTTTTGACAAGAGGGTACAAAGCCATCTATTGCGCCCTGTCATTTTCCCTGAAAACAGAGTAACTGGGCTCAGTAGTCTTTGCAAATCAAAGTTACGTGGTTCAACAGAATGTCCAAGGCTTGAGGTGGAAGATCTGTTACTAAAGTTTCATTATAACAGCTGATACAGACAGCTGAAAGGGAATACAGACGTACTTGATTACAGGTCTGACCAGAACAATGACTATTAGAGAATTCATATTTTTAAGATGCATCATTATGTAAACAATCTCAACCTCTGGGTTTGGGTAGAAGGCTAAATATGGTTAATTACTATTAAAGAAGCAATTTCATAGATTCTTTTTCTCTGGTCGGTTTTTAATATAGGAATTTATATGAATCCTTAGAAATTTTCTAAAGTAGATGGTCACAGGTGCTACAAATTATAGTATACACCAAAAGTGATCTGACTCTAGTGGGAACTGATACTCATTAAACAAAATTCTTTAAGTATTTCCCACTTTCATTTCTAATCTCTATGTTTAATCAGGAACATCTTTTAAAAGATTTTTAAAGTTACTCTTACAAAACATGGTTATGAAAAATGTCAAAATTCCAAAGAAACATTTTGGGGAATAAATGGCCCCTTCTGTGTGCATCCCCCATTCAGATTTCTCCACTAAGAATCCTTTCCCCCACTCACCCTACCTGTAAGGCTGACTGAATCAGGACCTTCCAGAAAATGTCAACACAAACAAAAATGTCAGAAGATCTCCAGTCTCCCATTTTTCATTAAAGGATGGGAGGGAAAGAAGAAAGAAATCAATACCCCTAAAACTAAACCACTGGCAAGAAATAAATCTATTCCAAAAGACAATGGGATTTCTATAAATTCCAACATCAATTAGAACTAAGAAACTGCACTCTAAGAACCACAATCAAGAGTACTAAATGGCATTATCTAGCTTGATAATCCTGAATTTAGGTTCAAGTACTAAAAGAGAATCTTCTGGGCTATTGGCAGTGTAAGTCACTTTTACCAAAAAAAAGACCAAAAAAACCCCCCAAATTCTGTCTCCAATATAGAAGAAATAGGATATCAAAAATAGAAGGAAAAAACACTATGTTGTAAACCTGAAACTAATATAACACTGTATGTTAATTATAATGAAATTAAATTTTTTTAAAAAGTTGAATAAGCTATGGATATCCATCAAAGTGGAAAGCTATGTAGCTATAAAAAAGAAATTAGACTCTCTATTAAAAATTAATCTGGAAAAAAAAAAGGAAAAGAGTTAATCTCCGTCCATTCAACATTAACTTTAAAGGATACAAAACAATTTGGACCACACTGAGAAAATACCAGAAGCCGATATGCAATGCTCTAGCTCATAAGCCCAACACATTCGGCAGACTCTGAGTAGGAAACATTCAGGAGGGCCCCAAAGACATCCCCATCTCCCATGGGCTCTGGGAGGGCATAACAGGGCTGAAGGAAGAATTCGTTGGCCAAGCACTGCCATTTTTCTTTTGTCCTAGGTTCTTAAGTGGGAGGTGTAATGGCAGCAGGCAAACCTACTTCAAAGCTGCAGACCAGAGTGACTTTGAGAATGGAATGATACACGCTGATCTCCAAAACAAAATGTGTATGAGCTGCTGCTCCCCATTCCTAAGAGCAGGAGACAGAAAGTTCAGAGAGAAACAGTGACAAAGTTCCCAAAATGTAGCTGCCCTTTGCTCTGGCTCCCTCCCTAACCTTCTCTACCTCACCAGACATCTGATGCTATAAATAGAGACTAGACTCTTCTACATCAAGTTGGAGAGTTCATGTGCTAATGATAAAAGCCAAGTGGAACCCAGGGACATAGGAAAGGTACTCAAGAAACAGCACTGATGGGCTCTAAGCAGAGAAATAACAAGAGCAGACACGGGCATATTAAAATATGCCCCTACACAGGGGAAGGAGCCAAAAACAGCCACGAGGCATACAGTTAAAAGATGAGGGTCACTGTCCAGGTGAGAGATGATTTAGATCAGCAGTGGTACTGGAGAAGAAAAGCAGACAGACTTGAGATTCACTATTTAAACCCACATATATGAAGAGATTTTCAATACCAAACACTATCCTTAGAAGAAGCAGTTGTGGGCACCTGGGTGGCTCAGTCGGTTAAGCATCTGCCTTCAGCTCAGGTCATGATTCCAGGGTCCCGGGGATGGAGCTCCACATCAGACTCCCTGCTAAGCTTCTCCCTCTGCCCCTCCCCCAGCTCATTCTCTCTATCTCGAAAAAGTAAATTTAAAAATCTTAAAAAGGAAACAGTCAACAAAACGAAGAGGCAACCCACAGAATGGGAGAAGATATTTGCAAATGACACTACAGATAAAGGGCTGGTATCCAAGATCTATAAAGAACTTCTCAAACTCAACACCCAAAAAACAAATAATCAAGTCAAAAAATGGGCAGAAGACATGAAAAGACACTTCTCTGAAGAAGACATACAAATGGCTAACAGACACATGAAAAAATGTTCCATCATCATTAGCCATCAGGGAAATCCAAATCAAAACCACACTGAGATACCACCTTACACCAGTTAGAATGGCAAAAATGGACAGGGAAAGAACAAATGTTGGAGAGGTTGTGGAGAAAGGGGAACCCTCTTACACTGTTGGTGGGAATGCAAGTTGGTACAGCCACTTTGGAAAACAGTGTGGAGGTGCCTCAAACAATTAAAAATAGAGCTACCCTATGACCCAGCAATTGCACTGCTGAGTGTTTACCCCAAAGACACAGATATAGTGAAAAGAAGGGCCATATGCACCCCAATGTTCATAGCAGCAATGTCCACAATAGCCAAACTGTGGAAAGAGCCCAGATGCCCTTCAACAGATGAATGGATAAAGAAGATGTGGCCCATATATACAATGGAATATTACTCAGCCATCAGAAAGGATGAATACCCAACTTTTACATCAACATGGATGGGACTGGAGGAGATTATGCTAAGTAAAAGAAGTCAAGCAGAGAAAGTCAATTATCATATGGTTTCACTTATTTGTGGAACATAAGGAATAGCATGGAGGACATTAGGAAAAGGAAGGGAAAAACGAAGAGGGGGTGGAATCGGAGGGAGAGATGAACCATGACAGACTATGGACTCTGAGAAACAAAACAGGGTTTTAGAGGGGAGGGGGGTGGGAGGATGGGTTAGCCTGGTGATGGGTATTGAGGAGGGCACGTACTGCATGGAGCACTGGGTGTTATACGAAAACAGTGGATGGTGGATCACCACATCAAAACTAATGATGTATTGTATGGTGACTAACGTAACAATAAAATTACATTAAATAAAAAAAAATCTTAAAAAAAAGTTGTCTTATATTTGAACCTTACAAAGTCTTGGATTACAGAATGATCTACAAAGTATTTTATTAAAAAAATACAAAGTATTGTCTGGAGAAGACATGTTAGCCGAACCAACAACTGCTTCCAGAGATAATCTGACAGAACTGCTAAGGGTGGAGGTGGGGGTGGGGTGGGGTGGGGGGGTAGGCAAATAAAGTAAGATGTAGTGATTATTCCTTGGGGTATGACTTCACAGTTGCATGTGGCAGATGTTACTGTCAAGCAATCTTTCAGTGATCACTTGAACAAAGTGACTCAGTCCATGCTTAGGTTATGAGATCATGAATATATGCCAACAGAAAAAGTGAGGGAAAAAATTCTACCCTAATTGTACTTGTGGCTGGGACAGCATTATACATGGACTTTAAAAACACAGTATCTCAAGCAACTTGGATGGAAGGGAGGAGAGGGATGATCCGGAAAGCCACATTAGAGGACTCATCCCAGTGCTGACAAAATACTCAAGATGTATGTTGAAGAGCTGGAACAAAATGTTTACATGAAATAGTGGGGAAAGTATTTCTAAATTTTACATATATGTAACTAAATTAGATATTAAAAATAGAAATTTGATTCTACCCCTCAAAGTTTAGATTCATGCTGCCTAGTCAAGGATATTTTTTCAAAGTGTCTTTTTAAAAACTTTGGGGTAGGGGCGCCTGGGTGGCTCAGTTGTTAAGCATCTGCCTTCAGCTCAGGACATGATCCCAGGGTCCTGGGATCGAGCCCCACATGGGGCTCCCTACTCGGCAGAAAGCTTCTCCCTCTCCCTCTCCCCCTGCTTGTGTTCCCTCTCTCTTGCTGTGTCTCTCTGTCAAATAAATAAAATCTTAGGAAAAAAAAACAAACTGTGGGGTACCGTAACTCCAGGGTCTCCTAATATTTGGATTTTCGTGATATTGTGAATAGAATACCCATAAGCCTTGGCGATCTGAAGAGTGAGGGAAAAAAGACAATAAAAAAGATCACTTCAGGTGTCTAACTTGAATCATCAGGTGAATTTGAATTCCATTTAAAAAAAAATAAGAAAGGGAAGGAACAGTTTTGGGAATAGAAGCAAGAAATTAGGTTACGATTCGGGGCATGTTATTTGAGATGCTGTTGAGGCAGACACCATGTGAAAATATCAAGACTTCTGAATTTAGAGCTGTAAATTGGGAGTCTTCAGCTCACATGGATTAACTGACAAAAACGTGGTCTTGGTTGGGATGTGGGGCAATAAGAATTTCATGCACTACTGATGGGGATGTAAGTTGCCACAACCTTTCTCAAAGGCATGATGGCAATATCTACAGCATGTATTTGCCTATCTTCTGATGGAAGAGGTCTACTAAAGCTCTCTTCACCATAAACATAATGTATAGGATGAGTGTTCATCACAGCATTATTTATAAGGAACTTCAATGTCCAACTACAGGTAACTGGTGAGTAACTGTAAATGATGAAACACACCTTCAAATACTGATGGAATCTGACCATATTATTGAGTAAAAAAGAGGAAGCTGGAGAACAGCGTTCAGTGCAAAGTGTCATTTATGAAACAGGTGCATGCTTTTTATGTGTCTCTATGCAAAAATGTATTCTAAAATGTGCTCAATCTCTGAATGGTAAGAGGTTAAATGATTTTTACCATCATCTTTGTAATTCTCTATTTTGTTTGAGAGGTTTATAAAAAAAAAAACCCAAAGCATACCATTTTTAAAGAAATCTATAAAGCTTTCCCCCCTTTCTTAAGTGTTTAAGAATTAGAGCACAATATAATCTTGGAGGTAAACAATAAAAACAGGAGAGGAAGACCACCCTGGCTGAGTACAGCTGGCTTTCAAATTTCAGGGCTGTATAACCAGAAACACACTGTCAAAGTTGGAGCACCATCCCAGGCTTGAGACCAAACAATCAGGCTAGAGAAGTTAGTCCTGGTTGACCTATGCCTGTAATTTGATTACTGAAATGAACTGTGTGACTAGGTATTTAAGAGATCGCTCACAGAACTGGTTTCTGAACCCTGACTCAGGGATTGAGTACGATATTATGATTTAGGACATGTTACTGTGAGACCACATCTTAAGGAGTAGTAAATTACATACAAGAAAACAGACCACAGAAAAATAATTAAATAGCCTGATGACAATAAATGTATTTCCCATAAGAAAGGAAAAAAAATAAAAAGATACAATAGAGATCAGCCTCTCCCTTGAAGTAAATAAAACCAAAAGACAGGAGGGTAATAAAACAAAACACCAATGCACTGCGCTAGTGTTGAGGCTATAAAAATCATAATGTAGTACCTGCCCCGGTGTTATGGTATCATAGACAAGGATAAACAAATAACTAGAAAACGCAGCTAAGAAGCATGTATAAGGTGCACAAGAGTATGTAGCCAAGAGAAAATAAATAATTGTCTCTGATGGGGAAAGACAGTTAATCTAGGCTAGGAGTGTGGATGGGAGGATGGAAAAGGAAGCACAGCAGGCATTCTAGGCAGGGGAAGAGCATGCACAGTGGCATGGAGGTAAGAAGAGTGGCACTTGATTATAAAACTAGTGAAATATCTGGGAAGCTCAGACAACAGAAAGCTTTGCTTGGGAAAAGAGAGTTGGAATATTACTCTGTAGTGAAGAAGTCACTAAAAATTTTACCAGGGGACCAATATAGCCAGACGTGGTTTAGATGGATCATTCTGGCAACAGTGTAGACTACAGAGACAAGAGAACAGCTGGAGGGCCAGGAGACCAGCGCATGACCAGAATGAATTTAGCCACAATCCAATTAATACTAGCACTAGAAACAGTAATAGAGGAATCAACGCAGCAGAAAATTGGATTGGTGAACCAGGAGGCAGGCTCAAGAAACATACACTGAACAGAAGAAATTAACCAAGACATGAAGTGAATGCTTGTAGATTTGCAAAGTGCTCTAATTCAAATTATAGGAGTTGCTGAAGGAGAAAAGAAAATGAACAATTAATAAACAAGGAGTCTCGGAGTTGAAAACTTGAAAAATTTAAAAGAAATGAGATTGGAAACAGAAAGGTTCCCACTGTGTCAAGAAAAAGAAAAACAACAGCATCAAGAAGACACAAATTTAAGTTCTTTTAGTTTTTTTTGGGGGGGGGGATCTCTATGCTTCCCAAAAGAAAGAATAGATATTTAAAGAGTCAAAATCAAGAGAGATTAAGATGACAGCTCCACGGTGAAAGACATGATGTGATTTGGTTGAAAACAAAGAATCTTTCAGAGTTGTGGGGTGGTGGTTAAAAAAATTTTTTTGTTCATCTAACTATCTTTCCTTCAGAGAACAAAGAAAGTTCGAGAAACCCAGAACTCTAGGATTGAAGGTAAAAGAAAACCTTTTTTTTTTTTAAAGATTTTATTTATTTATTTGACAGAGAGAGACACAGCGAGAGAGGGAATACAAGCAGGGGGAGTGGGAGAGGGAGAAATAGGCCTCCCACTGAGCAGGGAGCCCGATGCGGGGCTCGATCCCAGGACCTGGAATCATGACCTGAGCCGAAGGCAGACGCTTAACGACTGAGCCACCCAGGCACCCCTAAAAGAAAACCTTTTAATTTAGAGCTGCTGCAGGCAAATCCTATATTGTAGCGCTACCGTGATGAAAAAATAAACAGGTAACACATGAAGAAGAAACAAGAGACCTAAGCAAGGTAACAAGACCAATAAATACCAGGAGCAGGCACAAGCCACAAACTACCTTATTTTTCACAGTGGAAAGTCAAAAATTACTGCTTATAGAAAAACATAAATTGATCACAATTAGGTTGGAAAAAGTCTGTGGTAAGTTCAAGACTAACATCAAAATTCTTCTTTGTGGCTCCTCAAAATATATATGATTATATCATCTTGTTACTAACATTTTGAGTCACTTTTATAATACACACGGTTGGAATTGATGTTTCTAAACTCTCTAAGAAATATGATTCGCTTGTGCCTTAACCTCAGTAAATTTCACATACAGTACTTTGTTAAACTTTAAATCTAAAACTAAAACCAAGCCCACTTTTGCTGCTCTTGAAAATACTACCTATCCTATTTAAGAGAAGGACCAGCGGATGACAAAAAAACACCACAGAAAATAAAACTATTCTTAATCAAGGGCTTTTAAAGAGTCAGATATGATTATTTTAGATGATATCTTATATGACATATTGGCAAAAATTAAATAGTCATTAGTGATAAGACTGAATGACTGTGCCTTAGGTTTTTGTCTTAAGTGTTGTTACTATTTTTACAATAAAAACAAGCTAGAAAAAGCCCAAACACAAATATGTAGCTATACTTTGTTTATATCTATGAAGACAAAAATATATACATTAATAATGACTGAAAGGGAATTTGCAGAGCTGAAAACATGTTCAGTTCTATTTCTCGGAAGCTGTGTATATTTTTAATATAAAAATTTAATGAGACGAACCATGAGAGACGATGGACTCTGAAAAACAAACTGAGGGTTCTAGAGGGGAGGGGGGTGGGAGGATGGGTTAGCCTGGCGATGGGTATTAAAGAGGGCACGTTCTGCATGGAGCACTGGGTGTTATGCACAAACAATGAATCATGGAACACTACATCAAAAACTAATGATGTAATGTATGGTGATTAACATAACAATAAAAAATTTAAAAAAACTTAATGAGGTAGGGTGCCTGGGTGGCTCAGTTGGTTAAGCGACTGCCTTCGGCTCAGGTCATGATCCCGGAGTCCCGGGATTGAGTCCCGCATCGGGCTCCCTGCTCGGCGGGGAGTCTGCTTCTCCCTCTAACCCTACCCCCTCTTGCACGCTCTCTCTCACTCTCTCTCTCAAATAAATAAATAAAATCTTTGAAAAAAAAAAAAACTTAATGAGGTAAAATTGACACATAATAAACTTCACATATTAAGGTTAAAAAAATTTAATGAAAAACTGAGTATTCATAGTTGGCTCTATAAAAATGAAATGTACCATTTTTCTTATCAAAGAATGAATAATATTTAAGCAGTAAGGCTATATTTATGTGATAACTATTTTAACTAAATTGTCTAGTCAATTCAATTAATAATTGGTGAAGAAACCAATTTAACTGATTTTGTTAAATTAATGATTTCTAATTATTTTAGCCATAATTGTGTATCTGTCATTGAACAATGGTGCATGTATTATAAAATTAAAATAACAACTCTATAGCAGTGGTTTAAATATTTTTGGAAAAACAGAATTCTATCTTCATAAACATGTTATGAGGAATTCCATGTATAAAAATGGATTAAGACTGCAGAGTCCAATCTGAAAAGCATTGCTTTACCAGTATGGATCTACCAGACTAATACACATGAGATTGTTTTAGTTCCTCAAGAGGGCCACAATATGCCTCAGCCACCTTAAAGGGGGAAACAGAAATTTCTACTAATGACATGTTATGTACTAAGGTTTCCCGTAAACATGATCAATTTAGTGTAAGATACAACCCCCCATGTAACTTCTGTTTAAATACAGAATTCTTTTTTTATAGGGCGGAGCAAGATGGCGGAGGAGTAGGAGACCTGGATTTCGTCTCCTCTCAGGAATTCAGCTGGATAAGGATCAAACCATTCTGAACACCTACAAACTCAACAGGAGGTCGAAGAAAAGAAGAGCAACAACTCTCTCATCAGAAAAGCGACCACTTTCTGGAAGGTAGGACGTGCGGAGAAGTGAATCCGAGGCGATATTCGGGAGGAGAGACGGCGGGGGAGGGGCCTCCGGCGGCCGCTTCTGGCAAGTGATAGAGCAGCGGAGCACAAAATCGGAACTTTTAAAAGTCTGCTCCGCCGAGGGACGTCACTCTGGTGGCTAAGCGGGGGGTGGAACCCTCCGGGACAGTGTGGTCTCAGGACCCTCGGGGTCACAGAAAGACTGGGGGTGCCTGAGTGTGGCAGAGCTCCCAGGTATCGGAGCAGGGAAGCCGGCTGCAGAGGCGGAGCCCAGGCGCGGGCTCTCAGCTCGGGGTTGCCATAAACTGTGATCCGCGGCACAGTCAGGCCACTGCTCCTCCAGCAGGGACCCAACAAGCGGCAGATCCGGGGAGACTCACCTTCCTCCCCCGGGAGGAGCCGCGCGGGAGTGCGCCGCAGGGATCTGCTGGGTTTGGAGACTCCACCCGGGGTCGGGTGCCAGAGATAGAAACGCGCGGTCACAGGCCGGGTGAGCGCGGAGTGCGGCTGGAGACCGGGGAGACGGGAGTGACTGACGGCTTTTCTCTGGGGGCTCACTGAGAAGCGGGACCCCGAGTTCTCGGCTCCTCCGGGGCGGAGATTGGGAGGCCGCCATTTTCACTCTCCGCCTCCAAAGCGGTACGGAAGGCTCGCAGGGAACAAAGGCCCCGGAGAGCAAACCCCAGCAGATTACTTAGCTGGGAGGGGGCAAGGGCGGGGCAATTCTGCCTCCGGCAAAGACATTTGGAAACCACGGCAACAGGCCCCTCCCCAGAAGATCAGCGAGAACAGCCAGCCAAGACCAAGTTTACCCATCAATGAGAACGGCAGAACTCCAGCTCTAGGGGACTACTGCACATAGAATTCATGGCTTTTTTACCATGATTCTGTAGTCTTTCAAAGTTAATTTTTTTTAACTGTCTTTTTTTCTTTTTTTATTCTTTTTGAATTTTTCTTTTTCCCTTTTTCAACCAACATCTTATCAATCCCTTTTTTTTTTTAAAAAAAAAACATTTTTATTTTTCATTTTTAGAGTCATATTCTATCCCTTCATAGTAGTTACCCATATTTTTGGCTTATATATATAAGTTGTTCTCTCTTTAAAATTTTGAGATAGTTTCTTCTAACAGATCAAAATATACCCTAAATCTCTAGTATATGGTGTTTTCTGTTCCCCTGCCTGATCACATCCTCTCCCTTTTTTTTTTCTCTTTTTTTAAATCCTCTTCTTTCTTTTCTCAAACAACTTCTTATCAATTCCTTTTATAAAATTTTTTATAATTTCCATCTTTACAGTCATATTCCATCCCTTCATCATATCAACCCTTATTTTTGTACATATATAAGTTTTTCTTTCTTTAAAATTTTGGGAGGCACTTTCTTCTAAAAGACCAAAATACACCCCAAATCTAGTGTGTGGCACTGATCATATTTGATCACATTCTGGTTTTTTTTGTTGTTGTTTTGTTTTGTTTGTTTTTGTTTTTATCTTTATCTTTTTCTTTTTTCTCTCTTTCCCTTTCTTTTCCCACTGCTTCAGGTTTTTTCTGATTTGTTTAGAGTATATTTTCTGGGGACGTTGTTACTCTGCTAGCATTTTGTTCTCTCATTAATCTATTCTCCTCTGCACAAAATGACAAGACGGAAAAAATCACCTCAACAAAAAGAACAAGAGGTAGTACCGACTGCCAGGGACCTACTCAATACGGACATTAGTACAATGTCAGATCTAGAGTTCAGAATCATCACTTTAAAGATACTAGCTGGGCTTGAAAAAAATATGGAAGTTATTAGAGAAACCCTTTCTGGAGAAGTAAAAGAACTAAAATCCAACCAAGTAGAAATCAAAAAGGCTATTAATGAGGTGCAATCAAAAATGGGGGAGCTAACTGCTAGAATAAATGAGGCAGAAGAGAGAATCAGTAATATAGAAGATGAAATGATGGAAAATAAAGAAGCTGAGAAAAAGAGAGATAAACAACTACTGGATCACGAGGGCAGAATTCGAGAGATAAGCGATACCATAAGACGAAACAACATTAGAATAATTGGGATCCCAGAAGAAGAAGAAAGAGAGAGAGGGGCAGAAGGTATAATGGAGCAAATTATAGCAGAGAACTTCCCTAATTTGGGGAAGGAAACAGGCATGAAAATCCAGGAAGCACAGAGAACCCCTCTCAAAATCAATAAAAATAGGTCAACACCCCGACATCTAATAGTAAAACTTACGAGTCTCATAGACAAAGAGAAAATCCTGAAAGCAGCTCGGGAGAAGAGATATGTAACCTACAAGGGTAGAAACATTAGATTGGCAACAGACCTATCCACAGAGACCTGGCAGGCCAGAAAGGACTGGCAGGATATATTCAGAGCACTAAACGAGAAAAATATGCAGCCAAGAATACTATATCCAGCTAGGCTGTCATTGAAAATTGAAGGAGAGATAAAAAGCTTCCAGGACAAACAAAAACTAAAGGAATTTGCAAACACAAAACCAGCCCTACAGGAAATCTTGAAAGGAGTCCTCTAAGCAAAGAGAGACCCCAAAAGCAACATAGACCAGAAAGGAACACAGACAATATACGGTAACAGTCACCTTACAGGCAATACAATGGCACTAAATTCCTATCTTTCAATAGTTACCCTGAATGTAAATGGGCTCAATGCCCCAATCAAAAGACACAGGCTATCAGACTGGATTAAAAAACAAGACCCATCGATATGCTGTCTGCAAGAGACTCATTTTCGACCCAAAGACAGCCCCAGATTGAAAGTGAGGGGGTGGAAAACCATTTACCATGCTAATGGACACCAAAAGAAAGCTGGGGTGGCAATCCTTATATCAGACAAATTAGATTTTAAACCAAAGACTGTAATAAGAGATGAGAAAGGACACTATATCATACTTAAAGGATCTATCCAACAAGAAGATCTAACAATTGTAAATATCTATGCCCCTAACATGGGAGCAGCCAATTATATAAGCCAATTAATAACAAAAGCAAAGAAACACATCGACAACAATACAATAATAGTGGGGGACTTTAACACCCCCCTCACTGAAATGGACAGATCATCTAAGCAAAAGATCAACAAGGAAATAAAGACTTTAAATGACACACTGGACCAAATGGACTTTACAGACATATTCAGAACATTCCACCCCAAAGCAACGGAATACACATTCTTCTCTAGTGCCCATGGAACATTCTCCAGAATAGATCACATCCTAGGTCATAAATCAGGTCTCAACCGGTACCAAAAGATTGGAATCATTCCCTGCCTATTTTCAGACCACAATGCTTTGAAACTAGAGCTCAATCACAAGACAAAAGTCAGAAAGAACTCAAATACATGGAGGCTAAAGAGCATCCTACTAAAGAACGAATGGGTCAACCAGGAAATTAAAGAAGAATTAAAAAAATACATGGAAACCAATGAAAATGAAAACACAACTATTCAAAATCTTTGGGATGCAGCAAAGGCAGTCCTAAGAGGAAAGTATATAGCAATACAAGCCTTTCTCAAGAAGCAAGAAAGGTCTCAAGTATACAACCTAACCCTACACCTAAAGGAGCTGGAGAAAGAACAGCAAATAAAGCCTAAACCCAGCAGGAGAAGAGAAATAATCAAGATCAGAGCAGAAATCAATGAAATAGAAACTAAAAGAACAGTAGAACAGATCAACGAAACTAGGAGCTGGTTCTTTGAAAGAATTAACAAGATTGATAAACCCCTGGCCAGACTTATCAAAAAGAGAAGAGAAATGACCCACATCAACAAAATCATGAATGAAAGAGGAGAGATCACAACCAACACCAAAGAAATACAAACAATTATAAGAACATATTATGAGCAACTCTATGCCAGCAAATTAAATAACCTGGAAGAAATGGATGCATTTCTAGAGATGTACCAACTACCAAAACTGAACCAGGATGAAATAGAAAACCTGAACAGACCTATAACCACTAAGGAAATTGAAGCAGTCATCAAAAATCTCCCAAAAAACAAAAGCCCAGGGCCAGATGGCTTCCCAGGGGAATTCTACCAAACATTTCAAGAAGAATTAATACCTATTCTTCTGAAACTGTTCCAAAAAATAGAAATGGAAGGAAAACTTCCAAACTCATTTTATGAGGCCAGCATTACCTTGATCCCAAAACCAGACAAAGACCCCATCAAAAAGGAGAATTACAGACCAATATCCCTGATGAACATGGATGCAAAAATTCTCACCAAAATACTAGCCAATAGGATCCAACAGTACATTAAAAGGATTATTCACCATGACCAAGTGGGATTTATCCCTGGGCTGCAAGGTTGGTTCAACATCCGCAAATCAATCAATGTGATACAATACATTAACAAAAGAAAGAACAAGAATCATATGATCCTCTCAATAGATGCAGAAAAAGCATTTGACAAAGTACAGCATCCTTTCTTGATCAAACCTCTTCAGAGTATAGGCATAGAGGGTACATACCTCAATATCATAAAAGCCATCTATGAAAAACCTACAGCGAATATCATTCTCAATGGGGAAAAACTGAGAGCTTTCCCCCTAAGGTCAGGAACGCGGCAGGGATGTCCACTATCACCACTGCTATTCAACATAGTATTAGAAGTCCTAGCCACAGCAATCAGACAACAAAAAGAAATCAAAGGCATCCAAATTGGCAAGGAAGAAGTCAAACTCTCACTCTTTGCAGATGATATGATACTTTATGTGGAAAACCCAAAAGACTCCACCCCAAAACTGCTAGAACTCATACAGGAATTCAGTCAAGTGGCAGGATATAAAATCAATGCACAGAAGTCAGTGGCATTCCTATACACCAACAACAAGACAGAAGAAAGAGAAATTAAGGAGTCGATCCCATTTACAATTGCACCCAAAACCATAAGATACCTAGGAATAAATCTAACCAAAGAGACAAAGGATCTGTACTCAGAAAACTATAAAATACTCATGAAAGAAATTGAGGAAGACACAAAGAAATGGAAAAACATTCCATGCTCATGGATTGGAAGAACAAATATTGTGAAGATGTCAATGCTACCTAGAGCAATCTACACATTCAATGCAATCCCCATCAAAATACCATCCACTTTTTTCAAAGAAATGGAACAAATAATCCTAAAATTTGTATGGAACCAGAAAAGACCCCGCATAGCCAGAGGAATGTTGAAAAAGAAAAGCAAAGCCGGCGGCATCACAATTCCGGACTTCCAGCTCTATTACAAAGCTGTCATCATCAAGACAGCATGGTACTGGCACAAAAACAGACACATAGATCAATGGAACAGAATAGAGAGCCCAGAAATGGACCCTCAACTCTATGGTCAACTCATCTTTGACAAAGCAGGAAAGAATGTCCAATGGAACAAAGACAGTCTCTTCAACAAATGGTGTTGGGAAAATTGGACAGCCACATGCAGAAGAATGAAACTGGACCATTTCCTTACACCACACACAAAAATAGACTCCAAATGGTTGAAAGACCTCAATGTGAGACAGGAGTCCATCAAAATCCTAAAGGAGAACACAGGCAGCAACCTCTTTGACCTCAGCCGAAGCAACTTCTTCCTAGAAACATCGCCAAAGGCAAGGGAGGCAAGGGCAAAAATGAACTCTTGGGACTTCATCAAGATAAAAAGCTTTTGCAAAGCAAAGGAAACAGTCAACAAAACCAAAAGACAACCAACAGAATGGGAGAAGATATTTGCAAATGACATATCAGATAAAGGGCTAGTATCCAAAATCTATAAAGAACTCATCAAACTCAACACCCAAAGAACAAAGAATCCAATCAAGAAATGGGCAGAAGACATGAAAAGACATTTTTCCAAAGAAGACATCCAAATGGCCAACAGACACATGAAAAAGTGCTCAGTATCGCTCGGCATCAGGGAAATCCAAATCAAAACCTCAATGAGATACCACCTCACACCTGTCAGAATGGCTAAAATTAACAAGTCAGGAAATGACAGATGTTGGCGGGGATGCGGAGAAAGGGGAACCCTCCTACACTGTTGGTGGGAATGCAAGCTGGTGCAGCCACTCTGGAAAACAGTATGGAGGTTCCTCAAAAAGTTGAAAATAGAGCTACCATATGATCCAGCAATTGCACTACTGGGTATTTACCCCAAAGATACAAAAGTAGGGATCCGAAGGGGTACGTGCACCCCGATGTTTATAGCAGCAATGTCCACAATAGCCAAACTGTGGAAAGAGCCAAGATGTCCATCAACAGATGAATGGATAAAGAAGATCTGGTATATATATACAATGGAATATTATGCAGCCATCAAAAGGAACGAGATCTTGCCATTTGCAACGATGTGGATGGAACTGGAGGGTATTATGTTGAGTGAAATAAGTCAAACAGAGAAAGACATGTATCATATGATCTCACTGATATGAGGAATTCTTAATCTCAGGAAACAAACTGAGGGTTGCTGGAGTGGGGGGTGGGGTGGGAAGGATGGGGTGACTGGGTGATAGACACTGGGGAGGGTATGTGCTCTGGTAAGCGCTGTGAATTTTGCAAGACTGTTGAATCTCAGATCCGTACCTCTGAAACAAATAACGCAATATATGTTAAGAAAAAAAAAAAAAAGAAGAAGAAGAAGAAGAAGGTAGCGGGAGGGGAAGAATGAAGCGGGGGAAATCGGAGGGGTAGACGAACCATGAGAGACGATGGACTCTGAAAAACAAACAGGGTTCTAGAGGGGAGGGGGGTGGGAGGATGGGTTAGCCTGGTGGTGGGTACTGAGGAGGGCACGTTCTGCATGGAGCACTGGGTGTTATGCACAAACAATGAATCATGGAACACTTCATCTAAAACTAATGATGTAATGTATGGGGATTAACATAAGAATAAAAAAAAAATTAAAAAAAAAAAAAAAAAAAGAATTCTTTTTTTATAAATTGAAAAGAAAGGGGGGGATGCCACTAGGAAAAAAATGGCAAAATAAATGACTAAATAAATGCTAATTAAAACACAGATACCATTTCTTACCCATCAGAATATTAAACACTCAACACCATTGCTGAGGTTGTGAAAACACAGGCATTTTTATACATTGTTGGCAGGTGCAGTGGATACCAAGAGTGGGATGGTGGGAACAGACCATGCCAGGTGCCCACAGTAAGAAAGAACATTGTCTATAGAGATTTTACAAACCAAAACTTAAAGTTGACTTGCTTATCATCATGTGCCAGTAATTTTTTTAAAAATATGAGCAATGAAATATTCCCTAGAAAAATCTTTTGTTGTTCCTAAATCTAAATAATTGTTGTGGCCACTGTTGTGTTTTAATAATATTATGCAAACCCAAAGTAGATGTTTTTATTACTTATTTCTTAAATGTTGAATTATATATGGAAGTTAATTTGGAGAACTCCCAGTTTAGCCTCTGATATACATGGACTCAATTTTACATATTCATTTCAGAAATTAAGTTTGTAATGGTTTGAATGGTTCAAGCTCCATTTGTGCACAGTCTCAAGCCCCCATGATATACTACATAGTCCTGCATTGAAACAATAGATTCCAAATAAACAAGGACAGCTGTATGCTATTTCTCTTTTCTAGGTTATCTGTTTTTTTCCTGGTAGGAAGTTTTAGATGAGTTAATCAAACCCCAAAATATTCCCAGACAGCTGGAATCAGCCTCAAACAATGAATAGTAAAACACAAAGCTTTAAACACAGTTATTTAAAGAACAGTGCACGGAAACTGTGTTTAAGGTCATTAACTATACCACAACAAAATATAAGGAAGTGGACATTTACATAGAAGAATCAAATTTGGACGAATGGTAGGAGAGACAACAAAAGATGCTACTCTTACTAGAAGAAACAAAAAGGCAATGTTTATTTGAATGCCTGGTTATAAACTAGTGGATCAAATAATGTCAATATTCATGATCATTCAGTCATTTTCTCTTCATATTGCAAATATAATAGAAATTTAAGATGATTTTCTGGCAGAGATATTTTAGTAAATATTTTCTGTAATATACTATTTTTAATTTACTTTTACTAGTCATGATTATATATTCAAATGCTCAATAAAAGAACATAATGTTTCCATTTTGTTTCTATTATTATTATGGTTCATTTTATCTCATAGTTACTACTGAAAATAATTTTATCATATAGAAGAGTGATGTACTAAAAATTACCTGCTCCAGGCATCAAACACACTAGGTTTGCCGTTGTGGAGTAAAATGATACAATGTCTCATTTATCAGTATAAAATGATACAACTAGCGTGGAAGAAAAAAACAGGGACAGTTAGAGTTCTAGTTTCATAATAACAAAGAGAAACACTGGGGGGCTAAGCCAGAAATTAATAAAAATGGTTACCTAACATGGAAGTGGTAAAAGAACTAAGGTAGGGGGTAGTGATAGAAAAATCAAAGAAAATTTCTAACTATACTTTTTAATATAGTTTGACTTCTGAATCATACAAATGTTTTATATTCAAGAGAATAAAACCAAGCAAAAAATCAAAATCAGCAAACCTTAACAATGAAAACAAGTGGAAATAAATGAACTTAACTGCATATCAAGTTAGTAACATAACCACATGAAGATAAAAAAATATTTCAGGTCACTTTTTTTTTTTTTTAGATTTTATTTATTTATTTGACAGAGAGAGACACAGTGAGAGAGAGAACACAAGCAGGGGGAGTGGGAGAGGGAGAAGCAGGCTTCCCGCTGAGCAGGGAGCCCGATGTGGGGCTCGATCCCAGGACCCTGGGATCATGACCTGAGCCGAAGGCAGATGCTTAACGACTAAGGCACCCAGGTGCCCCTCAGGTCACTTCTGAACAGAGCACTCTGACATATATACTGGGATATATCCTAAGGATAATAAAATGGCAAAGAAATCTTAAACCTCACAAGACAGCTGTAGTATTAATATTAGTTTATGTAATTTTGAACCTATTTTATTTGCACTGTACGATAAAACAGGTAGTTATGTAAATACTATTAGGAACCAAGAAGTTCGGTAGAAAACAGAAAACACCATATTGGATTGTGGTATTAAATCTGCACAGGTATCAACACGAAGCCATGACTTTAAAAAATACACGTGCATGTACAAACATAACTAGAGAAGTAGTATAATATATATACACAACTTAATTATATCCACTAGAGGTAATGGCATCCCAGTAGCAATGAACATCTCTAATGCTCAGATACTGTTTTCTAAATACCCTTCTCCATTTAGAGGAACCAGGGCTCCTTGAAGAAATGACTGGTTCCAGAACTAGGGCAGGAAAAGTATAAGCGAGCATAGTTTATGTTTTTCTGAAAAGTAAGGAAAAAACTAATGAAGGGCTGTCAAAAAGGCACATAAGCCAGCTTTGAGAGGCTCTCAGCAGCCACTTGAGAGAATCTGAACAAAAAAGAAAACAGTTATAACTGCTTATAATAAATTGAACAAATAAAAATCCATGAGTCCATAATGATACTCTAACAAGAGAGAACAGAAAAAAAGAGCTCATGTGTAACCAGTGGTGGAAATTATAACACCAAATTCCCTGTCCTCAAAACTTCACATTAAAAGTAAAGAATTAAGCATTTATTCTGTCTTTGGGGGAAAGAACTGCTGTTCATCTCCAGCAGAAGAGGAAAAGTGCTTTACATCAGCTAACAGATGCAGAAGAAATGATAGAATTAGTACTGCCAATGAAATAATTGGTTCAGGCAAGAATCATCAATAGATACACTAAAGCATGTGGTATTCAATTACCACCTCACAGATTACTTGCTAATTTCAGAGGGGAAACGTATATTATGACACAGAAAAGATCAAATTTAGTATTGCTAACAGTCTGACAATCTGACATCCTTCTGATGTGGTACAACATGAAGTTCACAGTACCTCCTATAAGGTATCCATATTCTTATCCAAAATTTTAATCTGAATAGAATCAAGCCATTAGACTTATGTTCCAGTTTACAGGAATTCTAAAGGATAGAGGAACAAGATAAATGATACTACCAAGAAACACTCAAATAGAGGATTTAGAACATTCTGGTTTCTTAAAAAGCCAATGCTCCCTTGTAAAACAAAACAATAACAGAAAAAGTATGAAGATGTTCTAGAATGAAAGAGACTACAGAGGTATAACACCCAAAGGCAACATGTGACCCTTGAATTCTGTTTAGGAAGGAAAAAAAAAATCTTTACAAAACACTGAGATAATTGAGAAATCTGAATATGGCCTGAATAGTAAGGGATATTAAGAAATTACTATTAATTTTCCTAAGTGTGGTAATGGTATTACACCAAGAAATGCATGCTAGTTAGGAATATTTTAGGAATGAAGTACCACAAAATTTGCAATTTACTTTGAAATGGTTTGGCTAAACATTCACAGAGGTGAAGAGTACAGAATCTAGGTGGGTTATATGGGTGTTCATTGTCCTATTCCTTTCAAGTTCTTCATAGTTTTGAAAATTTTCATAACAAGATGTTGAAAAAATAGAGAATTCTTTAGTAAACACAATGTTAACTAATTCTAGCAATATGTGTTTCAATAGAACACATAATTCACAAAAAGAACTTAGACCTCACTCTATGTCCTGACAATTTGAAATTGGTCTTACATCTTTTATTTCCCTCAGTCTGAAGCAAAACAGCAGTCAGCTACATCTTCCCCATGTTAGCAAATTTACTTCTCTAGACTTGCAACTTTTCTCAGTGGAGGAAGAATTTTCTTCTACCTGACTGCCACTTGACCTCAACTCAATGTCCTCTGAAGCCCAAGTTAATGTAAATGAAGTTGTACTGAAAGCTGAAAGTCTTTTTATAAACCCTCCACTTGGCACCACGTTTTATACCTTGGCTTCTGACCTAAATAATACATTCTTAAAGATAACACAACCTTTATATGCCTTTCTCCCTATTTATCATGCTCTTCTTTGGGGCAGTGGGTGCGGGGTGGAGGGGTGGTGAGTGTCTCACTTACCCCTGCAACTTCTCTAACTACCACCTATATTCTAATAATTCCCCAAATGGTATCTACTTCCAAACTCTTCAGCCTACTGAATGTTTTTACCTGGGCATCCCAAAGTTTCTCAAAACCAGCAAGTCCAAATGTGAATTCATCATCCCTCCTCTGCTACCAAAAAAGTACCATAATTTGCCTCAGAGGCCAAACTAGAAACTCAGGCATCAATCTTGGCTCTTCTCCCTCAATGACATATCGAATCAGTAATGATAACAATAATTGCAACTATACGTATATCATATATATGTATAGTATGATATTAATTCATTTAATCATCACGACAATCTTCTGAGGTAAATACTGTGATTCTCTTCATTTCACAGATCAGGAAATGAGGTACTGAGTGGTTCAGGAATCTGCCAAAGTTTACAAAGCTATTCAGTGGCAGTGTTTGGATTTGAACCCCAACGTTTTGGCTCTAGAGTCTGTTTCTTTAATGCTGTACTTCCTCTTCCATCACCAAAGACTACTGATTTCATCTAAATAGTGCTCAAACTCAGTCAGTTCTCTCCACTGTAATGACAACTAGCCTGATGCGGGTCACCATCATCTCTTGCCTAGTTAAGCCAACAGCTTCCTCACTGGACTCCCTGCCACCAGCCCTGTTCTTCAGTGGAGCCAGGGTGATTTTCCTGAAGTACAAATCTGATTATATCACACCTCTACTTTCAGACATAACCTTCCGATGGCTTCCAACGGAACTCATAATAGCAGCCAAATCCTTTAATATGGGTGATGAGGCCTCCAGCTCTCCTCTTCAGCCTCGGCTCCTCTGTAGTTCCCTCTCCATACTCCACACCCACTGTAATTCTTACATCCCTCAAATGTTCGTTTTTCTCCCAGGGTTTGTATGCAATGTGCTCTCTCTCTGGAACACTCTTCCTCCAACCCCTGGTCTGGCTATTTCTTGTACACCCTTTAGATTACAATCATGTGTGTACATGAATGTCATTTCCTTAAAGAAGCCTCCCAATCTCCCAATTCTAAGTTTGCTGCCTCTCTTATTTGATGCCCCAGGACCAACTTACACACACACGTGCCTTATCACACTGTACTATAATTGCCTAATTACTAGTCTGTCTCACTCCCATGATTGCAACCATTAGGAGAACAGGGATGATGTAGCAAGAGCTCAATAAATACCGAAGAATAAAATATAACGAAGACATATCAGATAAAGGGCTAGTATCCAAGATCTATAGAGAACTTATCAAACTCAACACCCCCCAAAACAAGTAATCCAGTCAAGAAATGGGCAGAAGACGTGAACAGACATTTCTGCAAAGAAGATATACAAATGGCCAACAGACACATGAAAAAATGCTCAACATCACTCATCATCAGGGAAATACAAATCAAAACCACAGGGAAATACAAATCAAAACCTCACACCAGTCAGAATGACTGAAATTAACAACTCAGGAAACAACAGATGTTGGTGAGGATGTGGAGAGAGGGGAACCCTCTTACACTGCTGGTAGGAATGCAAGCTGGTACAGCCACTCTGGAAAAACAGTATGGAGGTTCCTCAAGAAGTTGAAAACAGAGCTCCCCTATGACCCAGCAATTACACTATTAGGTATTTACCCCAAAGATACAAATGGTAGTGATTTGAAGGGGCACGTACACTCCATTGTTTATAGCAGCAATGTCCACAATAGCCAAACTGTGGAAAGAGCCCAGATGTCCATCAACAGATGAATGGATAAAGAAGATGTGGTATATCTATACAATGAAATATTACTCAACTATCAGAAAGGATGAAATCTTACCATTTACATCACAGTGGAAGGAACTGGAGGACATTATTCTGAGTGAAATACGTCAATCAGAGAAAGACAATTATATGGTTTCACTCATATGTGGGAATACAAGAAATAGCACAGAGGATCATAGGGGAAGAGAGGGAAAACTGAATGGGAAGAAATCAGAGAGGGAGGCAAAAACCATGAGAGACTCTTAACTATAGGAAAAAACTGAGGGCTGCTGGAGAGGAGGTGGGTGGGGGCATGGGGTAACTGTGTGATGGGCATTAAGGAGGGCACATGATGTGATGAGCACTGGGTGTTATATGCAACTGATGAATTATTGAACTCTACATCTGAAACTGATGATGTACTATATGTTGGCTAATTAGATTTAAATGAAAAAAAAAAAAAGAGTAAAATGCAACAGAACTTAAAACCTCTGTCAAATAAAACAACCTTTTAGTCTAACCATTTTTCTCTTCATAAGTCTAATAAATATCTCATCTTCGGGAATATTCTAATCAAAACATTATTTTATTTTTAATGATTTTCCAAATTGTTCAAATTATTTCCATTAGTCATTTATCTTCTCAAAACTTTAAATTGTAACAGTTAAGTGGACTATAGAGAGAAAACAGTTTAACAAAGTCTACTATCTTTTAATCTCTATATGCAGTTTTCAAAAGAACATCTTACAAAGCAATTGCTCCAGCCTCTTCAAAAATGTCAATGTCATGAAAGGAGAAACAGAAAAAGAAAAAAAGGCAGGAAGATTAGTCTAAATAGACTGAAGAGTCAAGACAAGTAAAGTAAATGTGATTCTTCTTTGACTCCTAGGTTTTAAAAAAGAGAAAGAAAAGAAAAAATAAAGAAAAAAAGCTACAGAGGACATTTTTGGAACAACTGCGGAAATCTGAACATAGCCTGCATATTAAATACTTCCACTGTCTCATTCTTACATTTCTTGAGCGTGCAAATGGTATTGTGGTTATGTAGGAAAATGTCCTTATTCTTAGGAGATAAATGCTGATGGATCACAATATCACGATGTGTGCCCCTCACTTTGAAGTAGTTTACTTTAAAAGATTACACACACATGTGCACGTGCAAACACATGAAGGAGACAAAGCACATTTGGCATAGGTTAAAAATTAGTCTAAGCACAAGGTATATGAACACTCAGTGACTCTTCTTTTCCCATTTTTGAAGGTCTGAACTTTAAAAAACAAAGTTGGGTGAAAATAACTACCATTTACTGAGTGATGAATATGGATTGGACACCATCCTAGCATATTTGCATGTATTAACTCAATCCTCACAAGACCCCCTGTGAGTCTTAACATTGAACTTACTACCCACATTTGATAGATGAGTAAGTAGCCTGAGGCATTGAGAGGTTAAGCAGCTTAAAGTCATACAACTAGTTGTATGTACCTCTATTCCTGAATTACCAAATTATGAATCAATTTTCATGTGTCTTTATTTCCCTTTTTAATTTGGCCATCTTAACAAGAGAGGGTTGGAATTTTCTTCTAGTCTGTATTCCTCTAAGCTGGTTGGTTCAGTCTGTCTTCTCACCTCATATCAGATTCTTCTGTCATGTCCACAGCTCCATGAAAGAACACAAGATGGGAAACCAGGAGGCAGGGGCTCTGGATCAGAGACTTTGCTAACTCTTCTTCCCCTTCACTTTAAGTCCCAACAGTGCCATGTGTGCAAACCTTGGTTTATTGTACTTGTCTTTATAGTTGTTTGGGTGTTTGTCTTCACCTTCTGCTCTCTTAGAGGCTGTGCTTTTCTTCTTCTCCTTCTCATTCTTCCCCTCTTTCCCCTCCTCCTCCTCCTCCTGCTGCTGCTTCTTCACCTCAATGATACAACTAGCTGTATGACTTTAAGCTACTTAACTGGATTTCAGAAAAGTTTTGCATTTAATGCTAATCTTCAATACTAATAGTAATCACATTTTGATTTTATACACAATTTCAGATGAAAAGAAGTCATTCATCATTGTTTTCCTATCACAGCCATCCAGTGTGTGTTTGTACTCCCACCATTCCCAGATAAGAATGTCTCACTGTGCCTGTTTGTGAAAACAATGTGGTTCAGGCTGAACACGAGCATTCCCTCTGGGAGTCTAGAACTCTGGTACGTGCTAGTCAGAGGATACCGATGTGACTAGCCCCCATAAAAACAAGGCACTGACTCTAATGAGCTTCCCTGGTAGACAGTATTTCACATGTGTTGTCATAATTCAATGCTGGATGAAGTAAGGGCATCCTGTGTGACTCCGCTGGGAGCATGAACCCGGTTTCCTCCGACTTTGTGCCCTGTGCCTTTTCCTATTGCAGTAATAAGTCACAGCTATGAGCAGGACTATACGCTGAGTCTTGTTAAGTCCTCCTAGCAAATCACCGAACCTGTGAGTGGTTTTGGAGACCCCTGACATAGGCATGCTAGATCAGATAGTAGCCCCATTATTTGGAGATAATGAACATTATCAAACATTTAACACATTTCCATAAAAAGTCATAACAAAAAGAAATTTAATAGAAGCCATTAAGATTTTGACTTTGGACTGTGTTTTACAATAATTACTTCTATCCAGTGGTTAATATAGGCTTCCCTCATGGGATAAGGAAGCAAAAAGATAATTAATTATGAGAAATTCAATCAAACTTTAAGCTATGAATCAGGTCTCAAGCCTCTAACGTAATGGAATTATTCTTAAGAAATCTCATTTCCATCCCAACCCACCTTCAAAAAGTCCATATAAACCCCAAAAGGCATACATCTAGAACAGGTTTCTGGAGCACAAAGATTACATTTTAAAAGAAAAGTTCCTGAGGGTTTTGTTTCTGTTTGCATAGACAGGATTAGGGTGATGTCAGAAAGCATCAATGCCCTACCCCCCTGTTTTCTTTCTCCTAAAACAATGTGTAACTCATAGTTATGTGGGGAACAAACTGTTGCTCATTCCTCCGAAGAAATAAAATTTGGAGACAGTATATATTCAACAGTTGTTTAGCTGTCTCCTGCATTATATATTTTGATTTATAAATAAGCAATGACATTCACTGAATAAGATGAATAGCATACTTATTTTTTAAACGATTTATTTATTTGAGAGAGAGAGAGAGACACTGTGTGTAGGGGGGTGGTGAGCAGAGGGAGAGAGAGAATCTCAAACAGACTTCACACTCAGTGTGGAGCCCTATGTGGGGCTTAACCTCACGACCCAGAGATCATGATTTGAGCCAAAACCAAGAGTCGGACACCTAGCCGACTGAGCCACCCAGGCACCCCCTTGATGAATAAGCATACTTTATACCAAATACTAAACAATAGTCTAAATAAATGTAAATACTTTTTAATTAAAATAGTTACATTTAAGATCCCCTTAGAGACAACACACAATACTCATTTTTACCTATCACAGGGAAATGTACTTGACCTAACGAGCTATTTTGCTTTGAAATAATTCTGCTAGCTAAGAGAAAGATTAGGTGCTTTGTCAAAACGTTAAATCACAGTATGAATGGAGGTAGCTAATAAATAGGAGTGGGGATGTGCAATTCTGATTGCGGGTGAAATGCTTCAATATCTAATCAAACAGCTAAGTGTAAGATACAAATAATTATGCTTTTATGGTACAATATATAAATGTGTAAGAAAAAACACAGCAAGGTGACTTTTTGACAGGATTTTAACTACTGTGCTTTTCCCACCCACTAAACTGAAATTAAGTATGAGGCTAATCATAACGTTCACTGGAAAGCCATTGCTTTTATAACTAAAAATATTTGGTTACTACTATTGAACATATAAAGCATTACTCTAAGAAATATCAACGCACACAAAATCAGTCACGTTGAACACAGTGAATGGAAACTAATCTAACTTCATTCATTCAGTTATTCCGTCAACACGAATGAACCATCACTGGGATGGTCTTTGCACTCCAGGAACAATGTGAGCAGTACGTTACTGGTGTTAATTCAGGAGCAGGTAAGATACATGTAGGGACACACAAGAGGAAGGGGTCGATTTTACAGATAGCCAAGGGTATGACGGTACAGGAAAATCTTCCTTGCAGCAGTGAGGAACCATTACAGGGTTCAGAGAAAGGGAATTAGAAGGATCAAATTTCTGCTGCAGATCCAGCAGGAACCTAAATACACTGGGAGGAATCAGACACACCTGATGTTAAGTCCTGCCTCTGTCATTTATTTACTAGCTAAGTAAGTGGACTTGAGCAATTTACTTACCTCTGCTCCCTCACTTTCCTTATCTGTAAATGAAGATCATATCTATTCTATTCCACAGGGTTGTTTAAGGATTAAATGAGATAGTGAGATAATCATGTAAATGGTCTGGCACATTGGCACAGAGTATGCATTCAAAAAAGGTTAGATCACTTCTGGAAGTCACATATAAGTAAAAAAACAACTTTAGTTGTGAAATTTAACTGCTTTTTAATGTAATGAACTTCTTGACTAATTTTAGACAGTTGAGAAGAGACAGAAAAATTTATGCCCTAGTCTTTCTTTTTTTTTTTTTTTTTTAAGATTCTATTTATTTTATTTGAGGGCTGGGGAGGGAGGGAGAGAGGGAGAGGACGAGAGGATCTGAAGCAGACTAGACACTGAGTACAGAGCCTGACATGGGGCAGGATCTCAGGACCCTGAGATCATGATCTGAACCAAAACCCAGAGTCAGACACTTAACCGACTGAGCCACCCAGGCACCGCATTAATGCCCTAGTCTTCATTCACTCATTCTTTTTATTCAAAACTCTGTATCAAGCCTTGCTGCTACCGCTTTACAGGTTAGATTCCATTACAACAAATGTCACATTACAAAAACCAAACATTTCCCAAATATTACTCACATCACTCAAATACCACAACAAAATGATAAACATCAGCAGCCTTTGAGAGTTTGTTGCAAGGAGATCACAATTTTTTTCTGCCATTTTTACTGAAGAAATGTTTTTCTCCTTCCCATACTTTCATTTTGCCACTGTGAAGGTCTACAGAAGCAAAACTTTTATTCAGAGACCAAAATCAACATCTACCTGAAAAACTCTATTGTATCCATATCAAATTTACTTATAACGACGTTATCATATATGCTCACAAATATCAGGCAAAGGTTGGCAATTAGGGCACTGACCCAGAACTACTAGATGTCAGAATTCATTACAGTATGAAAATTCCTTTCTTACTTGTTCCTCAAATTTTACATTTTAGCATTATGCTTTGCCATCTTTCATATGCTGGAGGTAATTCTGTGTTTGGCATTTGCATCTGTGGCTTAAGAAAGCTATAGGAGTACAAATGTTTTGTGCACCATCATTAAGCAGACCACTCAGAAGAGGACAGTGAAGACGGCAGGTTTTAAAAGTTTTAAACATTGTGGGGCGTCTGGGTAGCTCAGTGGGTTAGGTGTCCAACTCTTGATTTCAGCTCTGGTCATGATCTCTGGGTTATGAGATCAAGCCCCGCATTGGGCTCTGTGTTGGGCATTGAACATGCTTAAGATTCTCCCTCTCCCTCCCTCTCTCTTGCTCCCTCTCCAAAAAAAAAAAATTAATAAGTTAAAATAAGTAAATAAATAAAAGTTTTAAACATTATTTCCCCAAAGCTTATTTTCATTCCTCTTCCTTATAGATGTAACAAACATAATTTTCTGAGGAAACACAATAAAAGGAACACAGAGAGCTATGGATAGCTTTGTAGAGAGCAATTCTCTCCCTAATTTCCAAACAGAACATTCAAAATTATTTACATCTTTAAATGTTTGCTGCAGTAATAGAGTTAATTATGCTCTCTTCAAGGCCTGCAATTTACAATTAAAGCCAAATAAAGAAAGATCTTAACATTTCATTTTTAAGTCTTTCAGTTTTCAGAATAGAAGATTAATGTGCTTAAACATCTGCAAAATAGGACTTTGATTTAAAAATCTAACACTTGACATAGGAAGATGTTTTTTTATGATGAATCCCTAATCCCAAAAAGATATACAAATCATTTTTACCCACTCTGTCTTACCCTAAGAATAGTTATTTTATTGATCTTAAATGTGGAGTGTTTTGGAGTTTTTTTGCCATTTAAGTATTTTCAAATGAAAGTTTATAATTTAAAACGTAAAGTTTTAAATGTACTTAAAGTACAAAATGACTTCCAAATTTAAAGAGAAAGAAGACTAAAGGGGAAACTTTTTTATTTTTTAAAATTTATCATGCATATAGAACAAGGCCAGGAAATTCGAGCCAGGAACTTCAGCCTCTCCTACGGTTACATGAGGGGGCTTGGGAGGGTGTAATGGAGATAATTATTTGCAATGATGCTACTGATGCTACCGTAACTTTGAAAATCATGCCTTCCCCATTCACCTCAACTTTTCCCATACATTTCAAATAGTTAAATCTTCCACACTTGTAACTGATTAATTCTAACTAACAAGTAAGAAAGTAGTTTATACTGGACTATAATTGTACTGCTTTTACGGTTCCAATTTGCTGCCCCCTGAGAGCAATGCTCCTGAAAGATGACTTCTTCCTCAATTAATTCAAATTCCATTGGGTCAAAACCAATTAAGTTATAGTCGAATATCAGCTTCATTAAATATCCTTATTAATTTTCATAAAACTAGCCACTTATAACCCCCCAATAAGAATTCTCAGATTCCTGATTCAATCCTTTCATTGTATTGTACAAAGAAACTGAGGCACAGAAAAAATGAAGGACTTATGCAAGGTTGCCTAGACAGTGAATACCTAACTTTCTTTTTTTTTAATCTTTAATTTTATTTTATTATGTTATGTTAATCACTATACATCATTAGTTTTTGATATGGTGATCCACGATTCATTGTCTTCAAATACCTAACTTTCTTACAAAATTATCTTCTTTCCACTTCCTATTAATTACTACCTAATACAATTATAAATTGTAATACTGGGCTTTAGGGGCCTAAAGCCGCAAGAAAATATTGAGAACAAAACAATAACAACAACGAAACAAATAAAACCATCCTAACTTGACTTCAGGTAAGAGAACATCCCTACAGTTTAGCAAAAACTAGGGAGGTGGTAGGTGGGGATGGTACTACCAATTTTGCTATTAAAATAATCTAAACTCTCAGCCGTCCATTCATTGAAACACATACTGAGTGCCCCGCTTGTGCCAAGCCTTGTGATACGTGATCAAGACAACTGGTGGTCATGTCTACGGTAACAGGGTAAAGCTATCCCTCCGAGCTCTTCAGCAGTTGACCTTCAGGCTGTATGCTAGGAGGTGGCTTCCTTTTTTCCTTCAATACTATTTGTGACGTTCAACTTAACTTGATTCTACTTAAGTAAAGATGTTTGGGTCTTTTTTTTGTGGGTGGGAGGTGAATACTAGTATAAATATTCGCCTGATGAATGTAATTATTCAATGTAGTCCTGTGCCAAATTTTTATGCAGTGATAAGCAAATTTTTATGCAGATAGAACGTAAAAATGTAATCAACCTATAATTACCTCATGGAGGCAGGGAAGACATCTGCCATTTCATGAAGCAGAATCTTCTAAACTAATCACCTAGAGACATAAAAGTGAAAAGTACACACCTAGAACATTTGCACAGCAAATACTTAAGTTCAGTCATACTTATGTTTAAATTTGAAACTGATTTGCTGCTGACTGAAAGAAAGGAAACAACAAATCGGATGATATAAGGCAAAACTGATTTTTTTTTTCCCCCTTGAGGCAAGGACACACTAAATCCATCCACCAGCTTCAACTGACTAGCTTCCAAGTAATCAACACTTGGTACTCCGAACTCAACTATTTTCTAGTCAAGCAAAAACAAAACACACAAATAACTCAAGGAAGGACAACTTTATAACTTGAGTTCGTCTGCTTAAAAATAACTATCCCTTCATTCTTTCCCAGGTTGTGCTCACATATGATCACTCTCCTGTAAAAATTACCAGGTAAATTTTAACAAGGTTTTATAGATCACATTTTTAAGGATGCCTCTCCTCACCCACAACTAAAATACCAGAATATTCTGAATAGGTGCTACTTTGGAAGAATGTGATCAAAGAGGACACTATATTCCTTAGGCATTTTTACAGCTGAAACAAATGCTTTGGGGAGTGAAAAAGTGTTTAAACCATATATATGCACTCAATTCAACATTCAAAGGCATATGGAACACCTACTATATGTCAGGCACCGCAACTGACACAGGAGGGAGAATTTACAAAAATAATGATTAGTCCATATCTTTAAAGAGTCCCTAATCTAGTGAGAAAGACGCAATCATAAGGTAATGTATTAATGTTATAACAGAGATTTGGACACATGTTATAAGGATACAGAGTCCTAGAGAAATCAAAGGTCATTTGAATAGCAAAATGAGAGAATGACACTCAGGGAAAACAGTGCCCGTGAAGGTGGACTCACTGAGGTAAGTTTAGAGAAGCTGTTCAATATGGCTTTAATATGATGTGATGGGGGAAGGGGAAGATCACAGGGCAGATGATGAAACCAGTAAATTAGGCTGAGGCCAGAAAGTTGAGGGACTTCCATGTGAATCTAGAGCTTAGAATTTCTCCTTTACACAATTTAAGATGTTGGAGGTCTTCAGCATGAGTGTGGCATGACCAAGACCTAGGATTTGGCAAAATAATCTGGCAACAGCTTGAAAGAGAAACAGCTGAAGGATGGAAAAAACTTCACGGAGAGATCCCAATTACAGTTTATTTTTTGCCTTGGTGAAAGATGAAGTTATTGGCAGAAGGGGCAGACTCAAGAGTCATACTGAAAAGACCAAACAGATATTTGGTGATTTGAGTCATGTGCACATTTACACACTTGAAATGTCACGGGGGTAGATAATAGTCTCCCGAATGAAAAAGAAAACAAGTTCAGTCAAGGTCTAGGATTAACTTTGTATGACACCTCTGTTTATCTTAGAAGCTTATTGTTCTTCTGTGTCATGTCTAGAAGCATCTTAACAAATACTGACTCAGTTCCTATTACTTAAGTAGCAGTTACGATATCAACAATATTCAAGAGATTATGGTTTGCAAATATCTGGTTAAAAGAACTTAATAACTGCAGAAAAAATGGGGCCATAACTGATGAACAACAATACAGAAAATGCTCTTCACAGGCAACCTTTGAGACTTATTTGTATGAATTATGGAATAATCATCTCACGCCACAGAGACTGCATGTGTACAACCATGACATAATTTACATGAAAAGATCACTGAGGAGCATTCATTAGTGATGACTGAAATTGAAACTTTCTCCTAATTTCAGCTGAGAGAATCCATAGTAAGGCAAAAGTAACCACGGAGTCACTTGCTGTAGGATTGAGAAATAGGTTTTTTAAATAATAGGGTTTTTTTCCCTTTTTTCTTTTCTTTTGGTGGGGGGCTGGCTTTGTTGTTTTGCGTTGGGAAAAAATTTCTAGATCTCAAAATGGTAATTTAAGAACAAACAAACCCCTCTCTATCAAAGAGTTTTGGTATATATGTAAACATAACAGCAAAGTCTTCACAAAGCCCCTCTTGCTTAACATTAGGGTCGCCTGAGTGAAAATGGAATGGTTTATAAATGATACCATAATTTACTCACTTTGTGTAATTTCCTCCCACTCATTGTTAGGAGGGGGAAAAAAAAATCAAGAAAAATATTTTCTCCCCATCATTTATGCATAATTGTTTTCCTGTTTTGAAACAGCAATGGCAACATCCAACAAAGGCTCCTGAAGGTTTTTTAAAACATCAATCACTTTCACAGTGGGGAGGAGTGATGTAGGATAAGCAAAGATCAATAAAGCTTAGATGTTTCCTCCTGCTCTGACTGTGCTCTCCCATTAGGGAATGCTTCCTGTACACGGCAAAGTATGACATGGGTCCATTTAGAGCAACAAGGAGAAGCACACCGTTTGTCAGAGGGGAGAGCAGATCAGCACTCACACTCTCCCATCTCCCAAATGGTTCCCTGTCTGGTTCTCTTCTGTCTTTCTCACACCTCCTCCACAGTTAACACAAACAAGCTTGGCTGACTGGGAACTGTGATAATTGCCCCTGAGCCAAGTTCAGCTAACAAGGTGAGTTGTGATAGCTTCAAAGTGCATTTATTTACCACTTCAATGGACCTTCCAGCCTGTGAGGAAAACAGTGGAAAATGAGCCAAGACCTGCAAACCCAGCCCCAACTCCAGACCTCTACCCAGAGAGGTTAAGACCGGCATAAGGAAACCTGAAAAGAGAGGTTTTCACCTTTAAGATTCCCATCTTTCAATCACTCTACAGAGTCCACCTTCTGTCTCTCTTTTTCCCCTTAAAAAAAAAAAATACTTCCATGTACACTTCCCAGTGTTTATGTTTATGTTGTTTATGTACCATGTTTCTTTCTTTTCAAAATCTTTGTCTTCACACTTCTTCAGGAATTAGCAGGGATTAAGAAAGAGACTTGCTTGGAAAATCTCTCTTCGTTTGGCCATACTGACAGTCCCAAGAGCCCGGGATGCTCAATAAGGCTGACAGGTAAATACTGGGAGATCGGACCTCTCTCTGTCCACTAGGGTGGCTAAATGGGAACAGTCAGTAGTTGTATTTTCCTGTCTCCTAACAAACCTGCCTTTCTTTAGAAGATAAAGATGATACCACGTTACAAAGAAATTGGTCTCTTCATTTAGTCATTCAGTTAACATTTGCTGAATATGTGCTCTGTGCTAAGTGTTGTGCTGGGCAGTGTGGACATGAAAGCAAAGCAGTATGATGATTCTATTTTGTGAATAAAAAAATCAAGACCTTATCAGTTCAAAGATTTTTGTGTAACTCCTGGATGTAAAGAGGTCATCTGAGGGACACTGTTTTTATATAAGCTGGCTGGAGTGGAAAATATTATAAAACCTATTGCTGAGCTCTTGCAAAGGCAAAGCAGATAGTGGTAAAATACATGGCAGAAAATAGAGATAAATGCTAAGAGGTCAGCAGCCATGGTTTTCGTCAGCATCTAATATTACCGCCATAATAGGCTCTCAAATTTAGATTTGGAATCTTGACTTGCCCCTTGAGTTCCATTCTCACGTCTAATTGCCTGGTAATGCACGTTCCTCTCTCCTCTTCCTGCTCCTGTCACCTTACTATCAGTCCCCAAAACATGTTACCCCTCTAGTAATGCATTCTTCTACATTGTCACATGCTAATACATTCATATGAAGGTAGACATACACACATAAACCCATTTTTTTTGTTCTACAAAAGAATAGGATATTAATACATATTTCTGTACATATTTCCTTCCTCATTCAATAATACCTCACAGAAAGTCCCTCTAAGTTAGCTCATATAATGCTGTTTTTGATGGCAATATAATATTTTACATTGTGATATACTATAATTTATTTATCCATTCCACTAACAGGAATTGTTTGTAACTTTCCAAATTATAATAGGGCTGAAATAAACATTCTTATACATACCAGTGCTTTTTTCCTTAGAGGCAGATTTCCTGAAGCAGAATTAGTAGGGCATAGAATATGTGTATTTTCAATTTAATAGAGATCGCCAGATTGCCTTCCTAGAAAGGCAATAACGACTCACATTTCCAACAGCAATGTATGCAAATAACTTCCCACAGCCCCATCCCAAGTAACAGGTGTTTTGGATCATTTTAATTTTTGCCAATCTTATGGATATAACATAATAGTTTGGTATTATTTTAATCTACATTTCACTGACTGCTCATAAGTCTGCCCATCTTTTGAAATTCTTGACCATCTCAATTTGCTTTCCTAAAATTCATATCCTTTCCCTATTTTCCCACTTGATTATCTTATCAAGCTGTAAGAGCTCTTTGCACATTATACACACAAACCCTTTTATCTGACATCCCTATAGCAAATATTTTCCAAATTTGGAAGTATTAATTTTATGTTCTATTTGCAATATAAGTTTTAACTTTTATATTGCCAAAATTATTTTTTCTTCTTGTCTAACATCTAGATTTCCTGTTTAATTAAGGAGGTTCTCTAAGGGATGAATTCTACTTAAATATCGAAGTTCCTTCCTTCCCACATAAAATATGAGAAATCCTCCTTAAACTGTACTTTAAGAACCATACCCTTTGCTTTTTTTTACATCTAGTTCTTTGGACTCTCTAGCATGCTGTAAAATCTGACTTTCTAATTACTAAAGTAAATAGACTTTTCACAGAAATGTGAAGATAAAAAACTTACTAGATGTCACCTTAAACTTTCTATCCATTACAGGGACTCGCTTCAACATCATTGTCAAAGAATAATCTAATCTCTGCTTGCTCATTTCCAGTGAGGAGACACTTATCACTTCTCTAGACCTTACCATTCCACTAACAGGAATTGTTGAACTTTCCAGAAGTTTCTATTCATTTCTTTCGGAGTGATATCTGTACTTTTCATATTCCTACTGAAATAACCTAACTAAGTAAATATAGAAGAGAATGGAAATTGGACTCAGTAATTTAATGGTGATGTTCTCAGTACCTGAAGATTATTTAATTTCTTCTTCCCTTCCTTCCAATGAGTAGCTACTTTATGCCAAATATTAGAAATACAAAGATAGGGGCGCCTGGGTGGCTCAGTTGGTTGGGCGACTGCCTTCGGCTCAGGTCATGATCCTGGAGTCCCGGGATCGAGTTCCGCATCGGGCTCCCTGCTCGGCAGGTAGTCTGCTTCTCCCTCTGACCCTCGTCCCTCTCATGCTCTCTGTCTCTCATTCTCTCTCTCGCAAATAAATAAAAATCTTAAAAAAAAAAAAAAAAAAGAAATACAAAGATAAAGGGGAGCCTGGGTGGCTCAGTTGGTTAAGTGTCCAACCCTGTATTTCAGCTCAGTTCTCAATGTCAGGGTCGTGAGTTCAAGCCCTGCGTTGGGTGTGGAGCCTATTAAAAAAAAAAAAGGAAAGGAAAGACAAAGATAACAAAAACACAGCTTCTGACCTTAAAGTCATGGAAAAGTAATATGTAGTTAATGTATATATGCATATATCTGAACATATATATTGTATATGAAGGGAAAATACTGTACAATGAAAATGCCTCTCAAGATCTGTTTTAAGAATTCTAGCGCATATATTAGGTAGTAACTGGAATAATTGCAAATTATAGAAGTTAACCAAGCTGAAGATTGAAAAGGACATTTACAGTATTGAGAAAATTAAAATTTAGCACGGTTTTCTTGAATTTGATTCAATCAATTAAGCTCTAATTAAACTGTATTACCTAGATGATATTATATTTTGGTCAGGCAATATAATGCATTTTATAAGAAATCTAAGAAGCCTCAGGCAATAAATCACGTGTCTTGAAGAGTAATCTGGCCTAGATAAAAATTAATTTAAAAAAATGTTTCCAGCCTGCAAATTTGCTTGCTTATTAAGGGCCAGGTTTTCTTTGCTAATCAGTACTGAGCAAAAAATTGGAAAAATATAAATACAAACATTTACACATCTTGAAAATTTAAACAACTGAAGATTGGTTCAATGTCATAAAAAAAAATAGGGAAAATATTTCCCAATAAAAGGCAATCCTGATAAATACTAAGAAATTAATAAATCAATAAACAGATAAAATAAACAAAGTGCTAGGAAAATACACAAGCAGCTGATTATCAGTGCTTATTCGGTCAAGGCAGCGGTTTGCTCCTTCTGTGAAATTCCAAGGAACTTTGCAGATCCTTACCTGGGTTTGGAGAGTAATTTGCTTCCTGATTTACTCAATGCTGACAGCCACATTAAACAGACATATGTAGGACTTCAGAGGCAATGAGCTATAGCAAGCATTTATCCATCCATCCATCCATCCATCCATTCTTCCATCCAATTGGCACACCCAATTCCTAATTCTAACATCAAACTTAGAAACATGCAACCCATTCTAGAACAAAAACACAAGAGAATTCTATTTATATTGACCAGAAATATTATTCTTGGCAAAGACAAATTCCAACAAATTTTATATTGAAGTAGTAATCAATTCAAGTATAATATCGACCTGAAAATTGTCTAAAGTCAAAATATTTGAAAATCATAAATAGCACTAATAACAGGCAAAAAAGTAGCAAGTTAAAACACAATTCCTTTATCAGACTATGAGCCTAAAATAGTATCAGATAAAGGTAAACACAAAGCTGAAAAAAAGATTTTAAAAGATTTTTAAGAGATTTAAATTTCAATTTTAGAATATTTAAAAGCTTCAAAGCCATTTATCTGGTCAATCTGGTCTATTAAAGAAGACCCAGGAATACATTAGAGGATAGCACAAGTATTTGCCAAGGCCAAGACCTCTATGAATCACTGCAGGTCTGATGATGTCAGCTGTTTTGATTGACATAGTCATAATACAGCTCTGTTTTAATATAGCAGAGTTAGCTGAGCTCTCTGCTGTGTTTCCATATCTTCTACGATGATTATATATACTTTAAGTATTTGTTTACACCTCTCTGTTAGTCTGTAAGCTCCTAGAGGTAAGACTTTATATTCCTAATAACAAACACAAACTTTAGTCTTAAATGATAATTCAGTTTGTTTTATTAATGATATTGCATAAACAGGATCTTAATCAGTTTAGTTCCTACTATGTTTATCTTACCTTCATAGAATTATAACGTTACAAGTTCAAATATGATTATAAACCATCATTAAAAGAAAGGGACAGTATCCTCAAGAACTAAATCAAAACACAACGTCACATTCTTTGGAAATCTACAAGCTAAGTATCTTCTTGAATTCTAAAAAAGCTTGTGGAACTTTCTCTATCAAGTGTTACATTTATAGGAGAGCCTGGCAAATGGGTTTTAAAAATCTTTACTCTATGACTTCCTTAAATCCATGTATTTAGTACTGTTTCTAATCAATTAGCAGTTATACTAGCTCCAAATGTTTTTGCATCTCTTGAAGTAAACGGAGCATCTGCCTGCAGACAATATAGTCTAAGAGGCATTTTATAAAAATTGATTCCTATGAAAACCTAGAAAAAATCAAGTACAACAAAAGACTATAAAGAGTCTTTCTAACATACATGGGATTTTTTTAATTTGTTTTTGTTTTAATGTATGGTCTTATTTTGAGGATCTATTTAAGCTAGCATAGCAGATCTTGAATCAGGATTTCTTACAAATAACAAAACATGTAAACACAACCTAGCTCGTTTAAACCATTATTAACAAAACTCATTAATTTGTATTAAGTATATAAAAGTACTTACATCACCACTCACTAAAGAGCCTTCAGCTGAGCAATCAAAATTCAAAAGGGAAAAGACCCCTAACTAAAACAGAGTTGTTTGTGGACATGTTAACTGAGTTGTCAGTGAGTCAGGCATAAAATGTGAACAGTACTTAAGACTCCTTCGACTTGAAATACTCTAGTACTGGAAATGATCTAAGGTTTCTGCCAAGTTTCCTACTCTAGGGAAAGAGATACTTTGATACATCATTTAATATGTATGAACCATTACTAATTTAGAGATTGTGATTTTTTATAAGCATTTTCACCTTAGTCATAAATGATCAAACTTACCACCACCAATAATGAGACAAACTGACCATGATCTTCCGATGTATTCTTGTCAAAAATGTTTAATCCAAGACTAATCATGAAGAAACAATGAGATGAATCCAAATTGGAGAAACTTCTGCAAAACAACCAGCCTAGAACCTAAAGATGTGGATGCCAAGGAAGACCGAAAAAAGGCTGGGAAATGATTTTAATTTAAAGGAGACCAAATAGGACAACTAAATGCCATATGTGACCCTTGATCAGGGGGTGGGTCAGCTATAAAGGATTTTACTGGGACATTTGGGAAAAATTAAATATAGACTCTGTATTACATATTACTCTATATTACATACATTACATATGTATTAAATTCTCTAGTGTATTATATTCTCTATAATAATTATATAATACTTATATAGAAGTCTTTGTTCTTGGGAAATACATGTCAAAGTATTTGGGGGGAAAAAACGTAATGAAATATTTAGGGAAGAAGAGTCATGATGTCTGAACCTGTTCTCAAATGGTTGGGGGTGGGGACAAAAGGATTTATATACAGAGATAAAGCAAATGTGGCAAAATGTATTCAAATGATAAATTCAGATAGAGTATATGAGTCTTGATTGTTCTTTAAAATTTGAAATTTTCAAATTGTGAAAACTTTTCACAATAGACAGGGGGAAAATAAATGCAAATTTTACAACTGAAAAAGACAATAACTGAAATTAAGAACTTAATAGAAGGGGTTCACAAGCACGTTTGACAGAACAGGGGAACAAATTAGTGAACTGGAGGGTAAGTCAGAAAAAATTATCCAGACTAAAAATACAGAAAAAAGATAAGAAAGTATGGCAATGAGTGTATGAGCATGAGACATGGTGAAAAGGTCTCATAGATGTAACTGTAGTCCCAGAGGAGAAAGAGGCTGTAGCAGAAGTAATATATGAAGAAACAGCAGCCAAGAATTTCCCCAAATTGACCTTAGACACCAAACCATAGATTCAAAGCAATACGGACACTTAACAGGATAATCAACACAACAGAAACCATACTTAGCATATCATGGTACAAACTGTTAAAACGAGGAGGAGAAACTCTGAAAAGCAGCAGGCTGGTACCTTCAAAAGAGCAACTCCCACTTCTCAATGGAAAATATAAATCAGAAGAAAATTGAATAAAATATTTTAAGAGCTGGGAAAAAATAATGCCCTACCTAAATTCTATACCTAGTAAAAATACTCTTCAGAAAAAGAGGTGGAATAAAGACATTTCTGAACAAATACAAATCAAGGGAATTTATCATCAACAAAATTGTACTAAAGAGAATAATAATGAAAGGAGTTCTTCCAGCAAACAAAGAATAATCCCAGAGAGAAGGAATGATATATGATAATAATGCAGATCAATGGAAAGGGTGAAAATGTGGGTAAATCTCAATGATTATATAAAACAACAAAAATCATATCTTCAGTTTAAAATATACAGAGAATCTAAATTCACTACAAGAACAGCCTAAAGGCAAAATGGTAATAAATGGAGTTGAAGTGTTACAAAGTCCTCACTTTGTCAGAAAGTGATAATCAGACTTAAAAAAAAAAAAAAAAAAATGCAAGTTTTAACCTCTAGGAAATTACTAAAAGAATAGTAAAAAAAGATACAACTAACAAGTTAATAGGATAAAATGAAATAAAAAATAATTCAAAAGAAGGCAAGAAAGGAGACCGAATGGCACAGACTAGGTGGAATAAAAAATAACAAAAAGATTCAAACCAAAATGTTATTATATTAAATGCAAATGGACTAAATATTCCATTAAAAGAAAGATTATTTTACTGGATCAAAACCAAAAGTATAAGCTACTAACAGAAGAGCACCTTAAATATAAGGATGCAGAGAAGTTGAAAACTACAGGATGAGAAACATACCACGCAACATCATCATAATGAATTGGATCTTTATGCTTCTACGCATTCAACCAAATATTTCATCTACTACAATAATAGTAAAACTTGTATATCACTTATTAAGGTCACCACACTCCAAAGTGGCCTCCAATGATTACTGCCTCCTCCTATTCACCTTGTGAAGCATGCCCCAAACCTACATTAAGTTGGGCTGGCCTGTGTGACCACTAGAATATTGTAACAGTGATGGTGTGTGGTTTCTAAAACTAAATCGTAACAGACATTGTGGCTTCTACCTTGCTCTCTCTGGCATCACTTGCTCTGGGGAAAGCCGGAGGAATATTCAACAGCCCAATGAAGAGAACCATGTGGTGTGAAGAACTGAGGCCTCCTGCCAACAACAGCTCAGGCACCAATGTGCTGGCCATGAGAGCAAGTGAGCCATCGTGAATGCATATCCTCCAAACCCAATAAAGTCTTCACATGACTGCAGCCCTGACCTACATCTTGATTGTCACCTCATGAGAGACTCTGAGCCAGCAAGCCACTCCTAAATTCTTCGCATACAGAAACATTAGGAGATAAAAACGTTTATTGTTTTCTTATGCCACTTTATTTTGGGGTAATATATTATGCTGCAACAGATAACTTATACATTTACTATGTGACAGGAACTGACACTTCAACTTTGATTAATTCATTTTATGTAGAATAATCCATAGAGGCAGAGACTGTTATCATCAGTTCACAGACGAGAACACCGAGGCACACAATAGTTCAGCAACCTGCTCAAGATCACAGTAGTGGAAATGGCATTTGAACCCAAGCAATCTTCCACCAGAGCTGTTTTTTTGTTTTTTGTTGTTTTTTTTTTTAATATTACACTCTACTTTTCACAAACCAGGTCCTGGTCCAGGTAGTGAACTTTTCACAAGCCAGACATTGCTCTAGGTAGTGAACAGACACAAAGCCTACTGGGGGAAACAGACTAAAATAAATTAATGTAAATCATGATGTCAGGGAGATAAGTGCTACGAATTACAACAGAGCAAGTTAAGGAAATATGCATGATGGGAGAGAATGGGGTAATTGGGTAGATAAGGTAGCCAAGTAAGATTTGAAGAGATGACATCTGAGTTGGTATCTGAATGAACTGAGGGAAGCGTTCTGTGGATGATTATGTGGCTATCTGGGGGTGTTTCAGGGGAGGGTAACTAAGAGGGGAGACCCTAAGGCTAGAGTGTTCTTGGTAATATTCATGGAAACTAATGCTGGAACTCAGAAAACATGGAAGAACGTGGTAGAAGCTATGGTCAGCGAGGTAGCCAGGCCAGACCATGTAGGGATTTGTAAGCCATGGTAGGAACTGTGTTACTTTATCCAAAGTGCTGTGAGTGGTCATTGAAGAATTCTAAACGGGGAAGTGCAACAATTGGTTAATGTTTTCAAAAGAAAGAATTTTAAAATCTCTGTAAGAAGTGACTTTTAAGAGGCAAGAGTGGACCCGGGGAAAACCATCAGGCCAGCAGAAGTCCAACTCTAGCGGAAAGGTAAGTCAGTTTGACTAGGGTAGGCAGAGGTGGTAAAAAGCTGTCAGATGTGAGATATTCTGAAGTCAGGACCTGCAGAATTTGCTGGTATTAGATATGGAATGTGCGAGAAAGAAAGAAGCTGAAGACAACTCCAAAAGTGTGGGCCTGAATAACTCAACAAATGGAGCTGCCATTTACAATAGAGGGAAACACGTGCAAAGTAACAGGTTGGGTAGAAAGATGGTAACCAGGAGTTCTGTTTTAGACGTGTGATAGTGAGATGCCCATGAAACAACCAGGCAGAGATGGCAAGTAGGTGGTTTAAGAAAGTTGAACCTAGAGACAGATATCTGAGAATCATGAAAGAAGCTCCAAAGGTATTAAATTTTTTACATTTTCTTTAAAGATTTTATTTACTTATTTGTTTGAGAGAGAGTGCGTGCATGTACACCTATGCGCTAGCAGGCGGAGGGGCAGTGGGAGAGGAAGAGGGTAAGAATCCCAAGCAGAATCCCAGCGCAGAGCCAGACTCAGAGCTGGATCTCATGACCCTGAGATCATGACCTGAGCTGAAACCAAGAGTCAGCCGCTTAATTGACTGAGGCACCCAGGTGCCCCTGCATACTGTATTTCTATGTTTAATTTTTTAAGGAACTGCCTGCCATCACTGATTTCAATAGCTGCTGCACCATTTTACATTTCCACGAACAGTGCACAAAGGTTCCAATTTCTCCACATCCTCACCAATACTTGTTATTTTCTGTTTTGTTTTTTTTTTTAATAGTAGCCATCCGAATGGGTATGAGGTGGCTACTGTATTAAGTTGAATAATATGTTTATATGTGAATGTGCGTGAACATGTGCTTATATATGCACCAAACATCCTATAAAGAAACACAAGAACAGCGTAACAGTAACTGCCCCCTAGAAGGGGAACTGGGGAATGATGGGGGGGGGTAAGAGAAAGAGTTTTTTCTGTTCAGTATTGTATGTCTGAATTACCAATTAAATAGTACACAAAAGTTTAATTTTTCTAGATTTTTACTGGTTGTAATGAAATTCTTTTAATTTTCCCAGTGTGCCAACCATATTTCTTTTTCACTTGCTTCTTACGCCTTTCCCCCTTTTAATAAGTTATTTTATAAAAGTAAAACTATATACAGAACACTCCCTCCCAATAGTCAACAAAACACTGAATTTGCTAGACTCAATCCAGTGGAAGGTTTAAATAATTTAGTAATGGTCTGTTAAAATGTTAGCCACAGATTAGCAAGAGAAATACAATGAAATGTCTGGTGTGGTGAACTGTCAGGGTAAAAAATGAAGGTAGATCTTTTCAAGGAGATAAGTCTGTTAAGTCTGTTCTCTCATCAGCACTTAACCATTTCTGTGATTGTTTTCTCTTTACAAAGACTGAATTCTTTTGTTTGACAATAGGAGATGGTTTTAATAAATCAGGCCACAAGCACTCAATGTTATGTTCCTTTTAAAAATGGTGTTTACAAGGGACGCCTGGGTGGCTCAGTCGATTAAACGTCTGCCTTCAGCTTGGGTTGTGATCCCAGGGTCCTGGGATGGAGTCCGCTTCGGGCTCCTTCCTCAGCGGGGAGCCTGCTTCTCCCTCTGCCTGCCGCTCCCCCTGCTTGTGCGCTCTCTCTGCCAAATAAATAAATAAAATCTATTAAAATAAATAAATAAAAATGGTGTTTACCAAAATGTGATACCAAAATGAAAAAAACTGGGGCACCTGGGTGGCTCAATTGGTTAAGAGTCTGACTCTTGATTTCAGCTCAGGTCATGAACTCAGTGTCCTGGGATTGATCCCTAAGTCTGTGCTCAGCAGGGAAACTGCTTGAGATTCTTTCCCTCTGCCCCTCACCTCTCTCTCTTGCTCTCATATAAATAAATCTTAAAAAATAAAATGAAAACATTGATGATTTTATAATTTGAAACAGAATATAATTTACATTTGGCAAGATCTAATGTAAATACACAGACAAGACAGAAGAGATGATGGAAAGAAAATCGAGCGACATATCGGCAGGTATTAGCTTTCAGTGGGATGGCTATAGATATTTTTCTTGTTAATTTCTACTTCTCTACACTTAAATTTAAATATATTCTTTTCATTAAAAACTGTAATGGTTATTCGTATTTGCACTATATCACTTACAGGAGCTTCTATTTTTGTTCAGTTAACCTAATAGAGTTACACAAGCCTTACGCTTACTAATGCAGTTAATTCCAGTTCAAATTTTTACATAAACAGGTAAACTGCAGTAGAAACCCTGGATTTCTGTTAACAAATATTTACAACCCAGTAAAGCCTATCTGTTCTCTTCTTACCATCCAGCCCACTTTCTTCTATTTTTGAATTTCTTCTATTTTGAATTTCTTTCTATTTTGAATTGTATTTTGTTAATATATAGATATCTTACTGTTCTTCATTTACACTTTTACTTTCATTCATTGCTTCGTTACTTCTCTCTCCCTTAGAATTCTTAGAGATCAAAGATTATCTCCATATTTCCTAGAGCACCCAGCACAATGTTACATATTTAATAGTTAATATCTGTTAAATTATTGAAACCATAGAATTTTAGAGTTCAAAGAGAACCTGACAAGAAACCTTCCACTCCATTCCCATCTCAAGACTTTGGAGACTCCATGTTCTTATCTTCACAAAAAAGTATGTAAATTATAAGAAAACATCAACAGCACACAGAGTTTAGGACTTCACATGATTTGCTGATAGTTTTGATGCCTAAAACTACACTGAAAATTCACAGCTTGAATTCTCTCTGGCTTTGAACTGTACTCCAGGGCATTCATTTAGAATTTGCCATGGTTTTCACATATAAATATTTAAAATTCTTTTCAAAGTGATTTTCCTATTTTCAAAGTAATAAATGCCCTTTCAAAATCATTTGCTATTTCAGAATCTGAAAAGTGGGGAAATTTGAATATGAACTACATAATACATAATAGTATTGTATCACTGTTAAATTTCCTGAGTGGGATACATGCTAAAATATTTCTAAGTGAAATGTCTGCAACCAACTGTCAAATGATTCGGGGAGAAAAAAATCTGTACTTGTGTCTATACACACACACACACACACACACACGTTAGTTAATATTTTGCTACATTTATGCATACACTATCAGTGAATATGGGTGAAAGGATACACAAGGGTTTGCTGTACTCTTCTTGCAACTATGCTGAGGCTTGATATTTTTCAAAATAAAAAGGTGGGAGAAAAAGATGTATGTTCAAATCCCACCCCACCCCCAACAATATTCATTTCAGGCCTTTAGATCTCTTAAATATCCTTCAAATAACAGGGCTTTGAGGCACTGGCACTTTTATTTAGTAGCAGACTTGAATTTATCTAAACATCACTAAGAAGAAATAGCTTCAGAAGTCAGTTACTTAAGGATAGATCTTATATGTAAATATCAGTACCAGCCTGCTTTTGTACCAAAATGGCATTCACATGTTAAAATATGAGGCACATTTAAATTTTCCAATAACCTTTAAGAGGTAGGGAAAGTATAAGAAAAGTATACTAGACATTCTTATTTCTGATATTGACAAAGCAATTCAAAAAAAGCCTTCACGTTTATAAACATGCTGTCACTTCACAAATACGTTTTCTTTTCCATATGAATTATAAGCTTCAAGTCAGAGTAAGATCCCCAGGTACAATTAAAAAATGGGTTGAACAATCTGAACCAAACACGACACTCTCAGACATCTTAACAATTAGATGGTAATTTTCAAAAGACAACAAGAGAGCTTTCGTGTGTATGAAAAGGAAACTGAACCCCTCAAAGGTTCAGCATCATAATCACAAATCACCATCACTATCACTGTCAATATTAAAGCCTTTCTCTCCTGTCTCCTGAGCATCACAATTAAATAGAGAGTTGGAATACTGTGACTTAGATAAAACCAGTTATACTGAAGTTTTAGTCACAGAGATTAATTTTATCTCTTCTCAAACTCTAAACTAAATTCCCTGGGATTGCAATCGTATTAAAAGGGATGAGGGGAGCAAAAAGGAATGAGAATTTGTCTAAATTATTTTTTTATTGCTAAAGCCAAGTTGTACTTTATATTCTCTTTAGAAATATATATACATGAGAAATGCTGTAAGCGGCAGAATGCACTCCCAAAGATGTCCCTGCCCTAGGCTGTCCTCCTCCATCAACCTGGGAATATGCTACTTTACATATGACAAAAGGGATTTTGCAGATGTGATGAAGAGTATGAACCCTGAGATGCTGAGATTACCCTTGAAAATCCCAATGGGCCCTACTAATCACGAGTCCGTAAAAGGAATTTAACTTGCTAGCCTGAGAGAAATGAGACTGAAGGAGGAGGAGAATTTCAGAGCCTGAGGATGACTCAACCTGCTGTCGATGCCTTTGAAAATGAAAGACGGGGCCACAAGCCAAGGGATGCGGGGGAGCCTCTGGAAGCTGAGAACAGTTCTCAGTTGACACCCAGCAAGAAAACGGGGTCTCAGTCCCACAAGCAACTGAATTCTGACAACACCTGAATAAGCAAGGAAGCAGGTTTCCTGCTAGAGTCTCCAGAAAGGAAGGCAGCCCCAAGACACTTTGATTTTGGTCTAGTGAGACCCGTGCTGGACTTCTGAACTTCCAAACTGAAAAACAATAAATGTTTGTGGCTTAAGCCACTAAATTTGCGGTGATTTGCTACAGGAACAGCTCAAAACTTAATATAAACAAAGAATTAAGTTTATTGTACAGGTGACTGATGGGATTCTAAGGAAAATACCAGATTTGATCTGGGAAAGAAAACACGAATGAGAGATTTGGGTTATATGTCAGACTGAGGAATCTGCCAATCACAGTAACAAAATGCATGCTACCAGCTCCAGTTGCCTGAATTTAAAGATCAAGATAGAAGCTTATTCTCCTATTCAAAAATCTAAAGCTAAAAAATAGTCTTCATTAGTTCAAAGCTGCAAGTTCTGTAAAATGATTTTAATTGATTTTAATTGCTAGCATAATTGAACTTAACTGTTGTGAAACTCATCCATTTGTTTCTTTCAATGTGTGGTGTTCATTATTCTGGAATAATACCTCTACCTGAACAATTCAGATATATGGGAACAGATTCAGATGGTGAACTATGAAGGCAGACCTAACGAGGCTTATAAGCTTTGGGGGATAAAGTAAGTAGAGATCTTCTATAAAGTACCTCTAAATCCTTGTGTATTCTTTGCTGAGATGCACATTCTAGAAAGTAATACTCATTATTAACCAGAAAATTGCTGCAGGAAACTCAGAAAATTAAAAACAAAACAAAAACAAGCAAGCAATTAGAAAGACTACTGCCAGAAAAGGAAAGAAAAGAGACGTGTAGTAATATGGGGGTAGTGATAATACCAAACCAGGTCTCAATTTGCTTTCAGATTCCCATTTTATTAAAAAGTAGCATATTGGGAATCAAGTCTCTTGTTCCTGGCTTCCTTGGCCCAGGTACTTCTGGCTATACTTCCCACTTCAAAGACACCATCTATGATTCTTAGGATGATAAAAGGTTTGCTACTGGTGGTTTCAGAAGCAGTAAAGAGTGGGACATTCTGCTTCTGTGTGTGAGAGACAGAAACACACTGAGAAAGTTGAGGAGAGGAATAAAAGCTCATTTATGAAAGCAGTCTTTTCTAATTCCTATTCATCTCCCAGATCTTTTAAGGTTGGAATATCCAGTCTTGGACCTATTCTCTGTATCTACACTTCTTCTCTTGTTTTAAATGCCATTTGTAAACTAGAAGCTACCAAATTAATGTCTTTAGCCAAATCATTTATCCTGAACTCAAAGTTCACATATACAACTGCCTACTCCACATCTTCACTTGGATTAAACAGGTATCTTAAATTTAAAATACCTTGCTTGAGGCAAATCCCTGATCATCTCACTCAACACTGTCCAACTTTTTTGTCTTTGTTAATGACAGCACTATCTTTCCAGTTGCTTGGGTCAAAAATCTTGATCCCTTCTTCTAATTATTAAACTCTAAGGCATGTGTGGTGGGAACACCATGATCTTTGGGAGTCCAACAGACCTTGAGTTCAAATTCCAGCTCTTCTACTTCTGGATCACCTAACCTGAGCCATTAAAACTCTCTGCATCCCAGCCATGAGGACCCAATGAGAAAACAGATAAAGCACTTAAGCATAATGTCTAACACACAATAGATACTGAATAAATGAGAATCATTCACAGGGCAGAGACTGACAACCTTCCAACACTCATTCTTCTTTTTCTTTTAAAAATATAACACCTGGGGCACCTGGGTGGCTCAGTCGGTTAAGCGTCTGCCTTCAGCTCAGGTCTTAATCCTGGGGTCCTGGGATGGAGCCCCGTGTCAGGCTCCCTGCTCAGCAAGGAGCCTTCTTCTCCCTCTCCCTCTGCCACTCCCCCTGCTTGTGTTCGCTCACTCTCACTCTCTCTCAAATAAATAAATAAAATTAAAACAAAAACAAAAACTAAAACCCCCTACATTTCCGGGCTTCGGAAGCAGATAGATGTGTCCACGTGACCACGTTCTAGCCAATGGGATAGGAGGCTGAAATGTGGTATGTAACTTCCAGGTCGTATGTTTTTTAAAAGCTGCTTGCCGTCCACCTGTTTTTGCCCTCATCACACAGACTAGAACGTGATTGTGGTGGTGGTGATTCACATGCATCTCTGCTGGGAAGGGCAACACCTTGCTTAGGGGACAATGGGACAAGATAAAAGATCAAGGTCCCCAGATGGCAGCGTGGAGCAGAACTGCCAACCCAAGGGCCCACCAACAGAGACACATACAAGCAAAAGAAAAAACCAATTTTCCCCCCTGCAAAATGATGATGCCTACAAGTAAATTCATTTTCACTACCTAGAATCCATTTGACTCCTTCGACATATTTTTCAAGCTAAATTTTCCAGAATACCCTTACAAATGTATGAATCCTCAAAAGGTATGTCACTACTGAAAAGAATAATGTGAATGGGGGAAAAAAACAGCATATATGGGAATTTGCGGCAGCACGTTAAAAATGAAAAGGAATGTATCTTTTCCCTTGAATATTATACCCTGCTGCTTCATGACTATTCATTTGATAAGATTTATTCGGTATAATAGCATACTGGATTTTCAATTAGATATGAAATAAAACTTTCAGTGGGAAATGTTAATAGAAAGCTGAGGAGAAATAAACTTACATCCTTACCTTTTCACTTCCCTCCAAAAGTAAAGTATTACAGGTCTTGTCACTGAGAAGAAATTTTCCTTATTCATACAAGAAGGAAGGTGATTCCTGGGACCAGTATATAAGCAACCGTCTCGTTTTCCTGTTTTGCCAGAAGCCAAATGACAATTTTCACTTATACCCTACCAGTGACAACACTTTCTTTATACTTTTCTGAGCCAGAAAAAAAATGTCACTAAAAACACAAATATAAGAGCTCACTGAGTGGACAGAAATAGACTTTGATTGCTGAACTTTAATAAATCTTAAAGTAATTAAAAACAGATTGCAAGTTCTAAGTAAATTTCCTTCATTCCAGGAAAGCAAAGAAATCTAAACACCAAAAGTCCTCCAAGTCTAAGTGTTCCCAAGATTCACTCACACAAATCCTTTCATACCTTCAAAGTAATTGAATAACCATGGGTAATCAAAATTATCTACTTTATACATCCTTAGCATAGTGGTTAAAAGTACAAACTATGAAGCCAGATTGCCTGAATTCAAGTCATGGGTCAGCCAGTTAATATTTTTGTGTTTTAGGGCAAGTTACTTAATTTCTCTGCCTCAGTTTCCTGTAAATGGAGATTATTAATAAAACCTGCCTCACTGATCAGCCATAGGTGCTGTTTCAAGGACTTCATGATTTCATTATAGAAAGTGCTCTGGAAAAGTGCTAAGACTATTGTGTTTCTAGTGTTTCTTCCTTCTATGTGCAGGTGTGTGTGTTTATTTATGTATAATGTATCAAAATATACTATGAAATAGACACACACCTAAAGACCTGCAAAGTTACTTTCTTTAATTTAATCTAAAGTTTCAATTCTTCAAAAGTCTTCTGGTCTTCTAGAGACAATTTATTTCACTCATTCAACAACTGGTTATTGGGCACCTACAACGGCAGGTGCCATGACGGTTGTGATAAAATGAAAAGATAAGGTCCTTGCCTACATAGGAGCTAACTGTCAGAGCAGCACCGTCCAGCAGAAATGTAATGTGAGCCCCAAATGCGTGCCAAATGTAGAATTCTAAATTGTATCATTTCAATAGCTTATATTTAAAATTATTAATGGCATTCCTTTTTTGGTACTGTCTTCAAAATTCAGAGCATATTTTATATTTACAAGCACACTTCAATTCAGATGCTGAACTTTTATTAAAAATACTGATCGTGGGGCGCCTGGGTGGCTCAGTTGGTTAAGCGACTGCCTTCGGCTCAGGTCATGATCCTGGAGTCCCAGGATCGAGTCCCGCATCGGGCTCCCTGCTCGGCAGGGAGTCTGCTTCTCCCTCTGACCCTCCTCCCTCTCATGCTCTCTGTCTCTCATTCTCTCTCTCTCAAATAAATAAATAAAATCTCTCTAAAAAAAAAAAAAAAGAAATACTGATCGTTACCCACGTCTTTCCATATTCATCCTACTAGCACACTACAAAGGCTATGAACTATGCTGTCTAACTATGCTGTCTAACTACTAGCCACAGGTGGCTATTCACATTTAATTTATAGTAAGTAAAGTTAAAAATTCAGTTCTTCAGTTGCAGTAGCCACGTTTTAAGTGCTCACTTGCTACTTATGGTTAGCTACTCTATTAGACACTGCAGATCTAGGGAGAAGACAAATGTGCATCAACTATACTTAAATAGTTTCTACAGCAGAGGTATCCGCAGAGTATACCAGGAATATTTAAGAAGTAGCACCAAAAGAAAAACATTGAGAGAGGGGAAGTGTCAGCAGAAATGTAAAGAATAAGCAGGAACTTGCTAGAGAGGCAAGTTAGGAGACAATACTACAGGTAAAAGGTACCAAAAAAAAAAAAAAAAAAAAAAAAAAAAAAAAAA